>NW_021821432.1:0-71002 GCF_901001135.1 Rhinatrema bivittatum | reverse complement strand
CCTGAGGCACTCCACTGTCCACTCCCTTCCTTCCACTGAGAAAATTGCCCATTTAATCCTACTCTGTTTCCTGTCTTTTAGCCAGTTTGCAATCCACGAAAGGACATCGCCACCTATCCCATGACTTTTTACTTTTCCTAGAAGCCTCTCATGAGGAACTTTGTCAAACGCCTTCTGAAAATCCAAGTATACTATATCTACCGGTTCACCTTTATCCACATGTTTATTAACTCCTTCAAAAAGTGAAGCAGATTTGTGAGGCAAGACTTGCCCTGGGTAAAGCCATGCTGACTTTGTTCCATTAAACCATGTCTTTCTATATGTTCTGTGATTTTGATGTTTAGAACACTTTCCACTATTTTTCCTGGCACTGAAGTCAGGCTAACCGGTCTGTAGTTTCCCGGATCGCCCCTGGAGCCCTTTTTAAATATTGGGGTTACATTTGCTATCCTCCAGTCTTCAGGTACAATGGATGATTTTAATGATAAGTTACAAATTTTTACTAATAGGTCTGAAATTTCCTTTTTTAGTTCCTTCAGAACTCTGGGGTGTATACCATCCGGTCCAGGTGATTTACTACTCTTCAGTTTGTCAATCAGGCCTACCACATCTTCTAGGTTCACCGTGATTTGATTCAGTCCATCTGAATCATTACCCATGAAAACCTTCTCCATTACGGGTACCTCCCCAACATCCTCTTCAGTAAACACCGAAGCAAAGAAATCATTTAATCTTTCCGCGATGGCCTCATCTTCTCTAAGTGCCCCTTTAACCCCTCGATCATCTAACGGTCCAACTGACTCCCTCACAGGCTTTCTGCTTCGGATATATTTAAAAAAGATTTTACTGTGAGTTTTTGCCTCTACAGCCAACTTCTTTTCAAATTCTCTCTTAGCCTGTCTTATCAATGTCTTACATTTAACTTGCCAATGTTTATGCTTTATCCTATTTTCTTCTGTTGGATCCTTCTTCCAATTTTTGAATGAAGATCTTTTGGCTAAAATAGCTTCTTTCACCTCCCCTTTTAACCATGCCGGTAATCGTTTTGCCTTCTTTCCACCTTTCTTAATGTGTGGAATACATCTGGACTGTGCTTCTAGAATGGTATTTTTTAACAATGACCACGCCTCTTGGACATTTTTTACTTTGTAGCTGTTCCTTTCAGTTTTTTCTAACAATTTTTCTCATTTTATCAAAGTTTCCCTTTTGAAAGTTTAGCACGAGAGCCTTGGATTTGCACACTGTTCCTTTTCCAGTCATTAAATCAAATTTGATCATATTATGATCACTATTGCCAAGTGGCCCCACCACCGTTACCTCTCTCACCAAGTCCTGTGCTCCACTGAGAATTAGATCTAAAATTGCTCCCTCTCTCGTCGGTTCCTGAACCAATTGCTCCATAAAGCTATCATTTATTCCATCCAGGAACGTTATCTCTCTAGCGTGACCCGATGATACATTTACCCAGTCTATATTGGGGTAATTGAAGTCTCCCATTATTACTGCACTACCAATTTGGTTAGCTTCCCTAATTTCTCTTAGGATTTCACTGTCCATCTCACCATCTTGACCAGGTGGACGGTAGTATACCCCTATCACTGTAGTCTTCCCTGATACACAAGGGATTTCTACCCATAAAGATTCAATTTTGTATTTAGTCTCATGCAGGATGTTTATCCTGTTGGACTCTATGCCATCCCGGACATAAAGCGCCACACCTCCTCCCGACTGCTCCTCTCTGTCATTGCGATATAATTTGTACCCCGGTATAGCACTGTCCCATTGGTCTTTTCAAATCTGGTCATAAACAAATTAGCAAGGGAGCCATTGTCTCTCCCATCACAGTTCTGGAAATTTGCTGAAAAAAGGATCCTCTAAACTTAAAGTGATTTTCTTTCAAAGCTAACTTAGCTAATTGCAGTATAAAGCCAGTTGGCACTCCATGAGGACCCAATTGAGTATCTGTCTCCTTAATTACATCTAATGCTGCATCCTGAGGAATAGAAGTATATAGTGAATTGATGTCAACTGTTGCCAAAAAACATTGAGAACTCCTGTCCAAACTTTTTACATGTTAATGAAATGAGATAAATCCTTCATGTATATAAAACTCATTGGAAATGATGCAAAAAAACAAAAAAAGGGAGCACTGCTGCACACAAAACAATCAAATAGATCAAGAAAATGTGCAGAGAAAATTCAATGTCCACACAATTTTGAGTGAAGGAATTATATTTTTGAAACTGCAGCTCTACAGTGTTATGACAGGGTATAATTCAAGATGGGTCCCCCGACATGGACCTGGGTTTCGCCGTGAGGCTGCGTCTTATTTACATGTTTACGAGGAAAGCAATCTACGTATTTGGATAATGGTTCCAATACTGACTCTAGTTCTCCCCCATGGTTTCTTTATAGTTTTCTGGAGTTTCTAACTACTTGTTTCTCTTAAGTCTCTACATTTTGTAGAACCAATTTCTGAAAGGTATGGATGGATCAAAGGATGTAACAGCTCAGGTGGAATCCAGTTGAAGGGTTTTTACAATAGACATATTCATAGTGGACATTGGATATTTTCCAAAATGCACCTTTAGATACAAACTCCTTATGAAACCCTGCAAATCAACACAAAATTGAAAGGCATCATGCTTTGTAGACAGGACAAAATACAAGCCTTTACTCAAAACATTCTTTTCTGATGAACTCAAATTATAATTCAATATTGATTATTGTACCTTGTGATCCCATATTTGACTTGTCATGACACTAGATGAGGCTGATCCTCTGCACCCTTTCCATGTGTTCCAGTGTTTTCTTTGTGTAAAAATTCCTTGGTCTAAAAAATCTCCTTCCACTTCTATTTTGTCGGTATTTTTTTTTTTCTTTCTGATGAATTAAAAGGTAACGTTTCGGTATTTTTCTTCTCATGTGGATGCATCCATGCATATATGCTCTTTTTCTGGTAATACAATTCATCTCTAGAAAATTTAGATAATTTATATTCTCAAAGATCTTTCTTAAAATGTTCTATGGATTTCTGTAGATCAGCATAACTACTATCAAAATTTTCAATAGTGGTGTCAGCTTTTAGTGCTATTGTTGCATCCGTCGGGGGTCAGACGGTTTCACCACCCTTATGCCTCCCCTTTATCTTGGCTTCTCCTGCTTACCTTGGGAAAATGGCTTCCGCCGCGTCTACAAGCTGCCCTCTCCAGCGTTCCCGGAACGGCTATGGCGTTGCTTCCCACCATGTTCCTCCCAAGGACCTACTAGGGTGCGCGCACTTGCTACCCACGTCTTTATTCCAGCTATGGCGCGAACCTCGGGGGCATCCCCCTCAAGTGACGTCACGCTATCCGGGTATATAGCCTGTACTTGTTTGCTAGCTCACTGAGTTAGCAAGGATTGGATTCTTCCGGTCTAAGCTACTCTGCCGCTTCCGTACTGCCGCTGGAAGCTCTCTCTCTGCCCTTCGGGGTAATCTCTAACCTGGGTACCCGCTCCTTGGGAGCCCTCTGCTTTATTTCAGGTGCCTTACAGGAATCGGGTACTCGCTCCTCGAGGGCCTGCTCTCCCTGCCTCAGTGCCTGTACCATCTACTTCTGCCTGGTGGAATCGCCAACCTACAGCTACCATCTAGTGAGTAATCTAACTCTCAGTCTGTCTCATCTATAGCATTGCCTTGCTGGGAAACCACACCGGAATTCCCCTATACCAATGAGGTGAGACTGGTTCCCTCTACCGAGGGTCCCAAGACTGCTACATCTGGATCACCTCACTACTGGCACCTCTGGTGGTATACATCAAGCTGTATAATAAAGATCTAATTCTGTGTTTGTGCGTCCTGAGTCTAGCCCAGTAGTATGGCTCCCCACGGGGCTCTTCCCCGTGGGCATGGTCATCTGCCACGGCACCCAAGAATCCACCCAAACACCACTAAACCATAACAGCTATTAATTTCTCATCAAGCTCTCCTCCTAATCGGTTTTTTAGCTTGAGTGGTTTCAATTATGAGAATCATTAGATCTAAAGAACACTTGTTGAGTATTGTATGCCATCTCTCTAAACATTGCTGATCTTCATTAAATAATCTTGATTCGTTATATATCCTTAATCCTCTGGGTAATATTTCTTGCTTGCAGTACTCAACAAGCCATCTATTTTTCAATCTGTTCTTAAGATTGCATTACAACTGCTTTACTATCTTGGAATACCTTGAGATGCGCAGGAAATAAAATGATTCCCTTACCAAAAAGAGTTCTGTGCAGATTGGAGCAAGTGCCTTTGTAGAGTAATCATTAAAAAGAAGCAATTTATAGCCATGATAGTCTAAGGTTCCATTTTTTTTTTTTTTGAATACGCAGCCATCAGTTTATATTTGTCTGTGTAATTTAAAACTGTGTAATTTGAACCGGCACGATGTGCAAACGGTTGCCGGTATATAAAATTAAATAAATAAATAATAAAAATAAAATGTGTGATTACAGGCTATTGCCTCATTGAAGTATCCCCTGCCGTTCCCCCATGGTTAACTCTGGTTCAGTTTCCATTGAAGAGTCTAGGGCTTCCAGCAGCCAAACCCAAAAAAGCTGAAGATATGGATGATGTTGTGCCTCTTTCAATTTTCTTGATCTTTAATTCTTTCAGTTAAAACTTTTCTTTTCAGCATTTCCAGTTGCGTAATTAGATGATTTGAAATGGTTTGTTAGTACACGATTTTCCAGTTTACTTCTCATGCTTGTATGTTTGTCTAGATTATCATGTATCTTATCACAGACAATTGAATTTTATTTAAACTATCAGCAATAGCTGCAGATATACTTTGTAATATTTCTTTGATAAGATCTTTTAATTCTACCAGTATTGCTTCTGTCTTACATGCCATTTTGAAGTTTAGAGGCTGAGCTTTGTCTTTTGCAGGGCACAGGTTTTTGTTGACATGCCTCACAATCTTCACAATGAAAGATTTTGTAACACCTATTTATCAACAAGCATACTGTGCGAAATCAAGAGTCCAGAGTTAAGTTATGCTGAGTTGAGCCAAGCCTGATGGAGCTCATCTGCTTTGTGAACTCTCAGCAAGGCAGCTTGACCAGAAGTGCATTGGTTGAAGGAAATCTCTGCCTGGGCTGTTTCCCCTTACTACTCCCCATCAGAACAAAATTCAAAAGATGTTGTCATTTCAATGTGACAAAATCCCTCCATTATCAGACACTTGGAAGTGTCACAAAACTCTTCAAAAAAAAAAAAAAAGTCACTCAGAGCCTATGCCACAAACTTGCCTTACCATAAAGCTAACTCCCAGCACTCATACAAAAATCTTGTATGGAAAGGCAACATTGCAAATATTCCACTGAGTCTTAACACAAATATACCTCCTGTTCGTAAAACAAAATTAACTGGACTGCTACAGTTCCTTACCCAGAACCTCCACATTAGAATCTCACCTCAGTTACACACAGAACACAGACCCTTGACAAATACCGAATCAACAGCAAGCGGCCAAGTCCACCCTGCGGTCTTCCACTTGGCAGCCTCTGCCAAGTGGAAGACCGCAGGGTGGACTTAACCTTATCCGTGCTACTATTTGCTGCCTGAGATTCAGGACACTAACCGATAAAGCCATCAGGCTGGAGCCCTGTGTGCTCATGGAATAAACCCTTCCCTGTGTCCATAGGTAAAAGCAGACCTGCTGATGCCCCTTTGGGCCTGCTGCACCCTTTATTCCTCCCAAATCATGGCACGGATTACATCGACTGGCAAAAATCAATTCATTTGAAAGGACTGCTCCTCTAACATTTATCAATTTATGTCCTTTTAATTGAAAGTGGGTCAAATATATGCAAATATGTTTCATGCATAGTCATTGAGGAAATCTTAAAGTCAACCTTTGTTTGTAGCATTCAGTATTCCTGCCATGACTATTTTTTGTTGAATTAATAATGTTTTTATGTATGAAAGGCTTTCTGATATTGCTAATTTATTTATTTATTTTAAGAACTATTGCAGTTTCCTCATTAGTACTCTTTGCCAAGGTGGCCAGATTGAGTTTTGCAGATCTCCAAATAAACATAAGAAGTTGCCATACTGGGTCAGACCAAGGGTCCATCAAGCCCAGCATCCTGTTTCCAACAGTGGCCAATCCAGGTCATAAGAACCTGGCAAGTACCCCAAAACTAAGTCTATTCCATGTTACCATTGCTAGAAATAGTGGCTATTTTCTAAGTCAACTTAATTAATAGCAGGTAATGGACTTCTCCTCCAAGAACTTATCCAATCCTTTATTAAATGCGATTAATTGTAATATTTTATATACTACTTCCTTCAAACATTTGACCCACAGCTGGTCATACTACCACAATAAATACATCATAAATAATTCATACATAATCATAAAATACAATGCAACAGGAAAATACACATCCATTCATACATGTTTAATAGCACAGATAAACAGCCCAGTTTACAAGTTTAAGTTAGCAGTCAGAAAATAAGGTGTACCTAAGGAGCCCCCCCTGTTCACTGAATCTAACAACCATAGTCAAACAGGGGTCAGATGGATTGTAGTTAGGATGCTCGGAGCTCTCATATGACCAATCCTCCCTTCTCCAACTTCCATGAATGAATGTGAACATGAGAGGAATTAGAGCTGTGAAAAACTAGGATTGGGCAGATAGCATGGACAAAAACAATACATATCACTTATAGTATTATGCTACTTTAAACCCATAGATATGTCTAAGGAAAAAACAATCCTGGATCTCATACTAGCACAAAATATAAAAAATATTTATATGTAATCATCAATCTTGATAATTGCATACAAGGCAGTTTCATACAGAATCCCACTTTATAAACTTTCTCTAGGATCCCTTCACTGTATTTAATGTGATAACTATTTTAGTTATATGTCTGTTGGATAATAGGAAATGTATTTAGTAATCATTGGAACAATGGCATAGCTCAGACAAAGTATCTGACAGGGCCATTGGGGTTTGAAGATCCTGATGAGGTAATGTACTTGATCTCAGGGAGGAAGGGAAAATGACTGCAGCAACTCCTGCTGGTCTCAAAAGAGATGTGCCTTTCATCCTCAGGGGCTGGCAACGATATTTGAGTTGCCCTAACAAGCTATCTAGGGTGAGTTGATCTCTAAAGAAAGAAAAAGGAGAAAAAACCAGCAAAATAAAATTAGCATTAACAAAATCATCACCTTAAAAAAAACAACCCTTGATTACTATTTAATGAATGAAAATAAGCATAAGCTACATTAGAGATCAGATATGAACAAGCATATTGAGTTACATGTAAATCAGTTTCTGCTGCTTTGTTATTACATAGGTAGTTGGTTCCATCAGCTTAATCCTAGTGAGTGGGATTTGTTTTATGCATATTGGTTTAGTTCTATTATTTTGCTGGAGATTGTAATCCCTCGAGTCAGCTGTGCCAATCCATTTCAGCATCTGATACTATTTCCATTAATCACAGACAACGTGCACAAGATAATGGAAAGATACACATAGTAGCAGGCAAAGAACAGGCCTGTTTATGTATGCCGTTTGCGGCAGATCTGAAAACTCTTTCCAGTTCAACACTGATAAAATTTTTTAAGCAGACATTTAAACCACTGTGTCCTTGCCTTAAAATTATTTGGAGTAAGATGTGGTCTACTTTATAAAGCAGGTAGGTGCAGCTGTACAAAATTTTTTTTTTTTTTTTTTTTAAAGGAGACTGGCTAAAAGTACATAAGTTGTAAGCCATTTCATTAAGGTTCCAGCTTACAGTACCTAGGAGCTAAACAGCAGATAGATCCAAAACCAAATTCTACTAACCATCTATTTTTGCCAAGTGTGGTCTCCCAGGCCAAAGCACATGCATAGCATTAGGTTAATACCATATGCAGGGCAGCCCAAGCACCAAACATCTAACTAGAACACATGGATAAAAAAAAAATGCATGGCTTGGAAGATACTCAGATTTTGCAGTTTAACAACCAATCACATCAGAACATTTATAAATGTTTAACAGAAATTTAATAAAAGTTGGAGAACCTCAAAATCTTTTGCACCAAATGCCCTTTGATATAAAGCCATTACTTCTGCCTTCTATAACACAGTACATGCCTCATGTTTGAGTTACAATATAATTAATCAACAAATATTTTTAGTGACCATCATATTTGGGCACAATGTGTTTTGGTAGGTACACATCATTGAGTGTGCAATGCACATCTGATCTTTGCCACAATGTTTAATCATCGGTTGTTTTTTTTCAATTTTGAGGTGATGCAATATTTAAAGTGATTATATCAACGTTGGGTCAGTTCAAAGGTCCATCAAGCCCAGAATCCTGCTTCCAACAGTGGCCAATCCAGGTCACAAGTACTTAGCAAGATCCCAAAGGGTAGATTCCATGCCTAGCATTCTATTTGTTTTCTTGGCTCTTGCTGCACACTGAGCAGAAAATTTTAACGTGTTATCAACGATGATGCCTAAATCCTTTTCCTGAAATGGTGACTCTTAATGTGGAATCTTGCATTGTGTAGCTATAATTCAGTTTCTTCTTCTCTAAGTACATCACTTGCACTTATCCACATTAAATTTCATTTTCCATTTGCATGCTCAGTCTCCCAGTTTTGCAAGGTCCTCATGCAATTTCTTACAATCCTCTTGTGATTTAACATCTTTGAATAATTTTGTGTCATCGAAAAATTTGATCACCTCACTCATTGTCCCATTTCTAGGTCATTTATAAATATGTTAAAAAGCATTGAGAAAATTTACCATTTAGACCTACTGTTTTCTATCTTTTAACCAGTTCCCAAGCTACAATAGGACACTGCCCCCTATTCTATGACTACTTAATTTTCTAAGAAGGCTCTTCCGAGGGGCTTTCTCAAGAGCTTTCTGGAAATCCAGATACACTATATCAAGTGGCTCACACCTTTAAGCACTTTTACTTATGCCATCAAAAATTGTAGCAGATTGGTGAGGCAAGACTTCTCTTGGCTAAAACCATATTGGCTTTGTCTCATTAAACTATGCCTATCTTTATGTTCAGTTATTTTGTTCTTTATGATAGTTTCTACCATTTTGCCTGGCACAGATGTCAAACTCACTGGTCTGTAATTTCCTGGATCCCTTTTTAAAAATTGGTGTAATATTAGCAACTCTCCAGTCTTCAGGTACCATAGACGATTTTAATGATAGTTTACAAATTACCAAAATCATGTTCGCAATTTCCTTTTTCAGTTTTTTCAGCACTTGGATAGGCATACCATTTGGTCCACGTGATGTGTTACTCTTTAATTTGTCAATATGCCCCATTATCTCTTCTATGTTCAGTGAGATTGTTTCCTCTGAATTATCACTTATAAATATCACTTCTGGGTTGGGTATCTTCCTTACATCTTCCTTAGTGAAGACAGAAGCAAAGAATTCATTTAAGCTCTCTGCTATGGCCTTGTCATCCCTAAATGCCCCTTTTATCCCTTGATCATCTAATGGTCCAACTGACTCCTGCGTAGTCTTTTTCTTTGAACTTATCTGAAAAGGGTTTTATGAATTTTGTTTCCATGACAAGCTTCTTTTCACATTGGGCCAGATTTTCCAACCTATGCGTGGGCGTAGATTAGTGCGCGCAACCTGGTGCGCACAAATCTACGCCCAATTTTATAACATACACGTGCAGCCGCGCACGTTATAAATTCTGGGGTTGGCGCATGAAGGGGGTGCACACTTGTAGACGCTGAGCCCTGGGGAGCCCCGATGGCTTTCCCCCCGTTCCCTCCGAGGCCGCTCCGAAATCGGAGTGGCCTCGGAGGGAACTTTCCTTTAACCCCCCCCCCACCTTCCCCTCCCTTCCCCTATCTAACCCGCCCCCCAGTCCTACCTAAATCCCCCTCTACCTTTATTTCTTTATGCCTGCCTCTGGGCAGGTGTAAGTTGCGCGCACCGGCCAAGTGCCAGTGCGCGATCCCCCGGCTTAGCGGGCCTTCAGAGGCCTCCAGCCACGCCCCGCCTGCCCATGCTCCGCCCCTTTTTTCAAGCCCCTGGACATACGCACATCCCGGGGCTTGCGTGCGTCACCGAGTCTATGCAAAATAGGCTCGGTGCACGCAGGAGGGGTTTAAAATTATTACGCACGTAACCCTTTTAAAATCCACCCCATTCTGTTTGCCTTTCTTATCAATGCTTTACATCTAACTTGCCAGTGCTTATGTTTCCTTCATTTGGATCCCTTTTCCATTTCTTGAAATATGTTCTATTAGCTATTATAGCCTTTTTCCCCTTACCTTTTAATCATGCCGGTAATCATTTAGCCTTCCTTCTGCCTTTTCTAATACATTTTAAATTTGTTAAATATTTATATTAGTTGCCTAACACAGAAAAGGCCTACGTGACATACAGAAAAAACATTTATAAAATCAAATAAAACAAATACATAGACTATATCAGATCTGTGCTTCCAAGATGGTAATTTTGAACAAGGTCTATCCCGGATGTAAACTCAACCTTTGCAGCTGCTCCTTTCAGTTTTTCCTAACCATTTTCCTCATTTTATCATAGTCACTCTTTTGAGAGTTTGCCAGTGGATGTCTTTAGTGTCCTCCCTCCAATTAAGTCCAATTTGATAACGTTGTGATCACTATTGCCCAGTGACTTCAACACTGTTGCCTCTCGGACCAAATCCTGTTTTTCACTAAGAGCTAGGTCTAAAATTGTACCAGCTACTCCATGAAGCATTTCTTTTTTTTTTTTTTTTTTTTTTAAACTAGGAACTTTATTTTTCCAGCATGTCCTGATGTGACATTCACTCAGTCAATATTGGGGTAATTGAAAGGAGACAATACTATTTACCTGATCATTTCCTTTTCTTTAATGAGGACAGGTTAATCCACCCCAGTGGGTTATGAACGTCTACCAGCAGATGGAGACCGAGCACAGCGGACGTCTCTGTATATATATACCCCCTGCACAAACATCAGCCTGCCAATATTCTCTGCAAAAGCCAACTGTGGACAACTAAATAATATATGAACATAACAGACAACCAACCATTCAAGTACTTAGTTAACAGGACAAAGAGTGTAATATCACTAATCTAGGAACTGGATCAGACACTTACCAGTAATCCCCGAAAATGCAGCCACTCAGGATGACAATATCACTACCATCCGGCAGCCAAGGGCAGGAAGGTGAATTAACCTATCTTCATTAAAGAAAAGGAAATTGTAGGCTAAGTAGTAATTTCTCCTTTCTTAGCATTCAGACACATTAATCCACACCAGTGGGATGTACCAAAGCTACTCCCAAACATGGCATGAGGCTTCCCGCAGTCCGATCAACACTGTACGTGTGAAGGCTATGTCCTCCCAGGCCTGCACATTCAGGCGGTAATGCCTGGAAAAGGTGTATATGGAGGATCACGTCACAGCTTTGGCAAATCGACAGGAGACAAGAGTCTAATCTCCGTCCATGACCCTGCCTGAGCTCTAGTGGAATCAGCCTCTCCTGACTAGGCAACGGCTGCTCAGCATCCAAATACGTGGCCGTGATTACCTCCTTAATCCTGTGGGCTATTGTAGCCCGTCATGCTGACTCACCCTGTTTACTCTCACTGTGGCGTATAAACAGCTGGCCCATCTTCCTGAAAGGTTTAGAGACCTCTAAATACCTCATGATATGCCTCTTGACATCCAATGTCTGTAACAGGTGATATTCATCTGCATCTCTCTCCCTGTTCAGAGTCAGCAGGGATATTGATTCGAGTGAAAATCTGAGACCACCATTGGCAAAAAAGACGGAACAGTTTGCAGCTGTATCACCCCAGGAGTCACTCGCAGAAACAATTCCTAGCAAGATAAGGCCTGCAGCTTGGAAACTCTATATGCAGAACAAATTGCCACAAGAAACAGTCTTCTAAGTAACGGGCCGATACAGTAAGGTGCGGTAGAAAGAGGTGCATTAGTGCCGGGTGCACCCACATTTGCCGCACGCACAGTTCGGATCACATACCGCTCGATAATGTATTTAAATGGCATGCAAATGCAAGCCGCGTCCAACGTGCGTCCATGAAGTGCAAGCCATTTTACTCTATAGGCGCTATACAGCGCCTATACAGTATCCTGGGTGCGCTGGTACCTGTCATTTCAAATGTCAGGTACCAGGAAGTGGATCCCAACTTTAAGCAAAAGAAAACCTAAAAACCTAAAATCCAACGCACCGGGAAAGCCACTCTTCGGATCGTGACTAATCCCATCCCCCAGCCCCCGCTCACCTGCCCTGGCCGCGTCCATGGGTGCCGGTCTCCGGGGCAGCCCCAGTCCTCTCTCCCCTCCTCCCAGGGGCAGCCGGCAGCGAGAGCGAGAGCAGCCCGGGGCAGATCGCGAAGCGGCTTCCAGCAGCCCCCGCCGGCGAAGGTGGATGAACGCACGCCCGTAGCGAAGGCGCATGAACGGGCGTGCGTGACGTCACGGCGTACGTTCATATGCTTTCGCTCACTTGAGCACCCGTCAATTTGGGTGCTCAAGTCAGCGAAGGCGCATGAACAGGCGTGCGTGACATCACGGCATATGTTCATACGCTTTCGCTGACTTGAGCACCCATCAATTTGGGCTCATGAACGGGCGTGCGTGACGTCACAAGCTGCAAGATGGCGATGGGGAGGCAGTGAGCGGCGGAATGGAGGGAGGCAGGCAGGCAAGCTGGAGCTGCCCCGCATGCAGGAAAGGTAGGGGAGCCGCCGCCCCGCCCCCTCCCCCCCCGGGCAGTTGGCTGCCGGTGCAATTTTTTTGGCATGATGAGCTTGCACCACCTGTATGTCCCATTTGGGCGCTGAAGGCAGTGAAGGTGCCTTGAGCGCCCAAATTGGAAGTACAGGCGTGTGTTCATGCATCTTTGCCGGCGGGGGCT
The DNA here is from genome assembly GCF_901001135.1 of Rhinatrema bivittatum. NCBI lineage: Eukaryota > Metazoa > Chordata > Amphibia > Gymnophiona > Rhinatrematidae > Rhinatrema > Rhinatrema bivittatum. The sequence goes on along the minus strand of NW_021821432.1, from coordinate 58,091 downwards.
GCTGGAAGCCACCTCGCGGAGAGCGCTTGATCCACCCCGGGCTGCTGAAGCGGGAGAAAAAATGCTGAAAGAGAAAGTGAGACCGGCACCCATGGATGCAGCCAGGACAGGTGAGCAGGGGCTGGGGGAAAGTTTGCCGCCTACTTTTACCCCTGCCTCTAACGCAGGGGTAAGGGTAGGCGGTAATTTAGCAGGTTAAAGACGAGGCTTAACTGCGGGTTAAAAAGGTGATAGTCGGGGCGCACGTTACTGAATGGGAAGGAATAGCTAATCAGAGCGTTTACATATAATTTACATGCCGTGGGTGGAAAGTTGATTTAAAGAAGCGGTAAGGATGGGTTAAAAGGGATAGTGAGTCGCGGGTTGGACTTACGCGGCCAAATTGCGGGTACAAAGTGGGTTAGAAATGGGGTAATCGCGGCTGCGCTTTATGTATCGGCCTGTAAGTTACTTCAAGGAAAGGCTACTCAGTCAAAAGGTGTGACCTGCCAAAAAATCCAAAACCAGATTAAGACTCCACAAGGGTACTGGTAACCGCAAAGGACGAATTAGATGCTTCACTCCTTTTAAGAATGGGGCCACATCTGGATGGGCAGACGAGGGTTCAACATTCACCTGACCTCAAAAAACGCTACAGCCACCACCTGTACCTTCAAGGAATTAAGGGCCATCCTCTTAATCAACCCATTCTGCAAAAAATCCAAAATGAGCAGGATCTTAACTGCTCACACCAAGCTTCAAACACTCGCTAAACCCAAATATAGGCTAAGGAAGTGGAAAACATTTGCTCTCAAAGAAAAGAAGCAATCATAGCAGTGGAGTATCCATGCTTCAGCAACCAAGCAGTCTCAAGGGCCATACTGTAAGACAAAATAGAGTCAGATCTTCATGAAGAACAGGTCCCTGCTGTAGCAGATCCCTGTGGACTGGTAATTGGAGAGGAGGGTCCACCAGGAACCTTTGCATATCTGCATAACACAGTCTCATGGGCCAATCTGGCACCACCAGAAGCACCATCCCTGTGTAACTCTTGATTCTCCAAATCATTCTGGCCAACATGGGCCACAGAGGAAAGGCATATAGAAGCTTGCCTTATGGCTACTCCTGCAGGAGGGCATCAATGCCCAAGAAATTCAGATCTCTCCTGCAACTGAAGAAGTGATGAACCTTTGCATTGTGTGATGTCGCCAGCAAGTCTAGAAATGGGAGGCCCCAGTGGTTCACTATGAGCTGGAACACTTCATTCGACAATTCCCATTCTCCTGGATCCAGACTCTGCTGAGAGTCTGCTCTTACATTGTCTTTTCCTGCAATGTGTGAGGCTCAAATCTCCTAAAGATGTACTTTTGCTCATTCCATGAGTTGGCCTATTTCCTACAATACATACTGACTCATGCTTCCTCCCTGGTGATGGATGTAAGCTACTGTTGTCGCACTGACTGACATTATTCGGACCTCTTGCTCCTGCAAAAGGTCAATGAATCACAAGCATGCCAACCGAACAGCACGGGCTTCCAGCTAATTGATGCTCCAGACAGACTTTTTGTTCTTTAGCACCCCTGCTCACATTAGTCATGAGTATTCGTTAGTCCAGTGTTTATAGGGAAATGCCCTTCCTTAAATGATCTGCTTGCAACCACCACTGCAATTGAATGGTGATCTCCACTAGTAAGTGAAGCCATATCAAGTAGTCCTGAGACTGTGGACTCCAACAAACAAGCAGTGTGTGCTGAAGACCACATATGCGCCCTTGCCCATGCAACCACCTTTAGGGTGGCTGCCATCAACCCAAGCATCTGTAGATAACAACACACCATCGGGCATACTGTTTGTGTCAATCGTTGCACCTGCGCCATCAGTTTCTGAATGTGTATCTCCAGCAAGAACACCCTGCCTTGCTTCATGTTGAACCAAACACCAAGATACTCCAGTGACTGGGGATGCTGCAGATTGCTCTTGGCCAAGTTCACCACCCAACCTAGTTCCTGTAGCAAGGAGATCACCTTGCATGAAGCGTGAAGACTGTCTTTCATGCTCTTGGCTAGACTAAGCCAATCATCTAAGTACGTGTGAACCTGAATGCCATCCTGTCTCAACACTGCCGCTACCACCACAATGACCTTGGAGAGGGTTCTGGGCACAGTGGCCAACCTGAAGGATAGCACTTGAAACTGATAATGTTGACCAAAAACAGAGAAACGCAGAAACAGTTGATGCTCCATCTGGATGGGAATATATAGGCAGAAGGCTCCATACCAAAACCAGGGGGCTGTCCTGCACCCACTGAGCTACTTTTGACTGCTGACGAACCAGTTAAGGGAGCCCCAAAACCAGACAAAATCTCTGGCAGTTCCCCCTCCTATCCCATTCCTGCATCATGCAGGGAAGGACCAGGCTAAGCAAAATAAATCTGGAACAGCTCTCCCTATGCCTCCAAGCAGTGCTGACATAAGGTAGAGGGGATGCCAGGCTGTGATGCCCAAATATGGCAAGTAGCACAAACGGTAAGGCGCTTAAGGTTCTTTGCTACCAGCACCATGGATAAACACACCGCTATCAGTATGCTCCCAAAAGTGTTAACTGTACACCCAGCTGCACAGCCACCAGGACAGGGCACCCAAAATCAAGCTCTGTCCAATAAGCTTACACTATGGACGTCTAAAATGTAGGCGCTCACCTGAGCGCAAACCCGGGCACGCAAGCGTGAAAAGAAGTCAGACACTGATTCATGGCAGACAAGGGCACGAATGCCACTGCGGCCTACCACGTGGTGTCTAAGCAAAGCCTGATAGTGGGGCCTAGCCAAAAAGGCTGCCATGACTCCCCAAGTTCCCTTGGCCCGTGCCAGAGACAGGAACAGACGGTGGATTGGTACACCAAGCTTGGAGATAAGGAGAATGGAATCCCTAAAATTAACTCCCCTCTTTTTTTTTTTTTTTTTTTAATTATATGATTATACACATACATATATACACACATATATATACATACAGGCTGAGCTCAGTTTAAAGAGTGCATGTGTGTATAAGCACACATATACGCATATATAGGTGTGTGTATATCTATCTCTCTATGTATAATATATATATATATATATATATATATATATACATATACATACATATACACACATATACACACATAAATATATATACATATACATACATATACACCCACACACCACATGCACTCTTTAAACTGAGCTCAGCCTGTCCAGGCCAAGTACAGAGTCTGTCAGCTGTTTGTCTTTCTATCGCTAAGTCCATGTCAAAAAACCAGCTACCAGACCGAGGCACTCATCTGCGGATCCCTCCCTGCCTCAGAAATCACCGCAGGAAAACTTGACTGAGGGAGGGACCAAAAGATATCACCACAGGAGAGCAGGGCAAATTAATTTCCTTCTTTTCTCCTACAATTTTTTTAAGCAATCCCCAGTAGGGAAATGCATGCCCACCATCTGCTGGAGATGGAGAATATTGGCTGGCTGTTTTCAGTGCAGGAGCATATATACAGTGACATGAGCTTTGCTCAGTCTCCATCCACTGGTAGAGGTGCGGATTAATCTGTCTAAATGCTAAGAAATTATCCATTATTGTGCTGGTGATTTTATTAGTTTCCCTAATTTCTGCTAGCATTTCATTGACTGTCTATTCTGGTCAGATGAAGGAAAATACATCCCTACTGATATTTTATTCCTTTTTTTCACTTGGAATTTCAATCTATAAAAATTCAACATTGCATTTTGTTTCCTGCAAAACTTTTATCCTGTTTCACTCCATGCCCTTTAATATATAGTGGCACCCCATCCACCAATTTGATCCATCCTATCATTTCGAAAGAATTTGTACCCTGGTATCACAGTGTCCCATTGGTTATCCTCCTTCCACCAACTCTCTGAGATACCCAATTCTATCTATCTCTTCATTCAGTGCTATATACTCTATCTTATTTTTTTTTAGACTTATATAGACATTTCTAAGTATGTTTTTTGTTTGTATTAACAGTTGATGGGTAATTTGGAATCTTTCTGCTCTGTCTGCTCTTTACTTAAAGGCAACTTGTCCACTTCAGCATTTATTGCAACCTCTTTGGGGATGCCCTAATTTCCCTGTTCTGTTAATATTCTGCAAAGATCCATCATTCTGAACCATGCACTCCTGAGCGACTGTTGGCTTTCCCCCATCATCTATTTTAAAAAGCTGCACCATCTCCTTTTTAAAGGTTAGTGCCAGCAGTCTTGTTCCACTCTGGTTAAGGTGGAGCCCATCCTTTCGGAAAAGTCCTCCCCCCCCTCTTTCTCCAAAATGATGCCCAGTGCCTAACAAGCCTAAAACTATCTCCCCTGTACCATAGTCCCATCCACACCTTGAATGACTGGAGCTCTGCCTGCATCTGGATTCCTGCACCTGGAATGGGGAGTTTCTGAGAAAGTTACCCTGGAGGTTCTGGATTTCAACTTTCTACAAGCTACTACTGTCTTGTCTTGAAAACGGAGAGAAGTTAAAACCTACTGAACCGGTGCTAAAGTAGAACCACTGTGGGATTGCACCATCTACTGGAGCTTATATTTAGCTGAGTAGTGATTTATCTTGTCCTCAGAGCATATCAAATACTTCCTTAAAGCAAATCTAGATTAAACAAATACAAAACAAAGCTATCCAATTCAATGAGTCAAATATTTATAGTTTCAAAACCTGATTTGAACCAGTTTTGCCCAAGCCTACTGTAATTTTGAACTCAATCAAAATTCTGTCATACACTGTGCACCTAGGGAGACTGAGGTAATTATCTCTGCCTTGAATCTCTAACTCCATGCCTGTATGAGTCTAATTTCTTAATTCCTTCCTCCTGCCCACTCTTTATCTCAATACCATAAGTGTATCAATGCTCTCATTCTCCATCACCAACAATCGCTTCTCACAATTTGTGCAACTTTTCTTTATATCATCTTTATCATTTGAATTCTACAAAAGACAATCCTAAACAGTCTGAAAGATTCTTTCCCTACCTCCATACTACTTTCTAACATTTGGACAGCTCCTGTAATAATTCTTGCAATCCAGAAGAAATGCTGTAATTCATAGGAGCAAATGCACAATGACTGTCAATTTTCAGGGGTGACATCACCGCTAGGAATTATAGCAGATGAGGGCACCCAGCAGAAAAGAACAAAGGCTGGATTCATGGTTGGGATCATGTGCCATCTCTGGGGGCAGTGGGTGAAGAAGTAGATCTAAAGTCCAAAGGAACATGGAAGCAAAGATGCAACTATGAGGTTACAGGTCAGGAAACATCAAAATAAATTACCACGTCAATTCCATCTTTCAAGTTCCTATAGTGATCGTCGAATGTATTGACATGTATGCCTTTCTATTCACAGTACATGACAGCGCATGAGAAGGAGACTACAAACCCTGTCATGAATAAGGTTAACCTGAACAATTAAATCCTTTGTATTCTAACCCAGCATAGGTTTGGAAAATATTATCAAGCGTTAAATAAATGTGATAAGTTGTCTTAAAAATAGCCCTTGAGAAAAAAAATATATATATTTTTCCCCCAACAGGTTTGTTGGTAATTGGAACACTTTGCTAGGCAGGAAAGGAAGTTTGAATAAGCTCATAAAAAGGAGAAGCAAAGTCCAAGGACCACATACTCACAAACCTTTGCAACAGAAACAAAAATATAATTTAAAAATGCATTTCATTTCAAACTTAGAGACGGCATGGCCCCAAGTAAATCCAGTTTCAATGTGTTTCATGTCATCCGATTCATGCAAAGTAGAATCAATAGGTAGGTATCTGATTTAGCAGGGGATGATACACACTATACAGATAATGGAGACATGAGAGAGGTGAACATTCCAGGATACCTTGTTTCTTTCTTTTTTTTGTTCAAAATTTGTATATAGTTATGACTGGGGTGAATTTACATCTTATACACCCTTAGGAACTCCTCCGATATGATTCTCTATCCAATCTCTGGCATGATCCTTTCCCCCACCTCCCTCCTGCAGGCAAGACGAGAGGAGGGATTGTTACCTGCATCTGGTTTCTCCTTGCCTGGCTTCAATCTCAAATCTAATGTGGTGCCAAGCAAGTTCCATGAGACTGAGGCCTCACATGGTTCAGAGTGAAGCCCGAGGTGGCAGGTGCAAGAAACAACGCTGTCCTCCTGGCCTGTGATGGGAGAGAGTGAGGAGCATGCAAACTGCATCACTAGGTACACTGTTACGCCTAATGGGAAATCTGGCTTTCGCTATGGCAGGGAAGCTTTTGAAATGCTCAATGACATCATAGCACGTTCAGACTTTCCCCGAGATTAACTGAACTAGCCTGTCTCGCTCTACAGAAAAAGAAAAGCAGGGTTGCTACGTGTCATGGGTGTCAAGGACACCTGAAAAGCATGAGCCGAGGTACACAGGGTGGGAGTCTGTGTTAGAACTTTGAAAGGAACAGGGTAAATGGTCCAAATGGGAAGGAGAGGACACAGACAGCAAACAGCCACGCACACGATGATGATCTAATATGGCCAGCTTGTAAGAAGCTAAACTAATAAGAATACTTACGTCAGCAGTACGATTCTGTGCTTGCATGTCAAAGGTCAGGCAACAATGGTTTAAAAAAGGCTTCTGCCAAACACTGTCGCTGGGAGAACCCACCTGAGGACACAAATTTCTCAACAGCTGAAAATAAATCTGGTTTAGTGAGTGTTTACTGGGATGAATGGACATACTGAAGGCATAAAACTTAATAATGAGTTCAGGCATGAATCCAAGTACTTCTTTTAGGTTAATGTAGGAAAGTGTTTTATCTTATCTTCTTCTAGTAATAAAAGGTGGTAAACTGTATCAGAAGGAGTGCACTGTGCTGGTTACCTGCAATCTGGTAAGAGAGTTTTGGTAGAAAGGTGATCGAGGGAAGAATCTCTGCTGTGGATCCTAGGCTGAACAGCTTGTTTTTGGGGTGGAAGGTGAGGTAACAAGTTTCCAGTAACCTGAATTGTAATTTTTCTTGAGCTTGGATTGGGAAATGGAGAGTAATTAAATCTAAAAAGCCAAATCACATGTTTCTTGTTACTTTATGCCCAAGGAAGTGCAAGCAAAGTTATCTCATGCATATTCATTGTGAATATCCTGAAAACATGACTGGTTGGGGGTCCTCCAGGATAGGTTTGGGAACCTCTGCTCTATGGTCTTCATTTTGTCACCAGAGTACATTTACCAAGCCGCCATGCTGAGTAGTAAGTTTAGCTATAAACATTTGACATTCCTCTTTTCCTATAGGTCGGCACAAGGTGGATTTCGCAGAAGGAAGGAAGAAAACAAATAAATACCAAATGCATATATATAGATGTGAGGTAGATTGCAGGTGAGGTCATAGGGTATAAATAATGCATGCATATAGAAAGGAAAGAAATTAGGCAACAAAGTGTGAGGTATAATGATGATATCTAATTAGGGAGGAAACAGCCTGGGAGAGGTGAACCTTGGGAAACTCATGGTCACAAAAGCTGGGGTAGGCAGGAGGTTGAGGGTAGGGTCTAGGGGAAGGCCTGGCTAAAGAGCTTTGATCTTTGGGGTAGAAGGTGAGGTAGCAAGTTTCTAGGCATAGCACTAGAGGTATTTTGTTCCGTATTTGTGGAGCACAGCAGCTAATGTGTAAAGCCAGCGTAGGGGGAACATAGAAGGGCTTGTTTGGAAGATTGATTATGCTCTTGTGGAAGTGTATATGAAAAGTAATGGGGAAAGATAGTAGTCAATTGATACAAACGTGAAAACAAAACAAAGTTTAACATTTTACCCTGCTTCAACAAGGAGCCACTGTAGTTGCCGCAAAATTGGCACCACATGGTTGATGGATCTGGCCCCTACCCAAAGGGTAGCTGCTGTGCTCTGCAATACCTGGAGGCACTTGAGGCTGCTGTTAGATGCCATGGAAGAGCAGCAAGTCCCAAACCTTTTCAACTGGCCTGCCAAAAAGCACATCCCCACCACCCACCAAATAAAATCACTTCAGTGACTAGGATTCTAGTTTTTTGTATAATTTTAATGTTATCAATTCTGCAAAAGTGCAGCTCTTCAAATACTGCAACAGGAAAGACAGTAGCATTCATCTTTAAATTAAAATGCACCAGCAAGTAGCTACCTAGCTGCCTGGCTTTTTGATCATGATTTTCCAAGTGGTGCTTACATTTTAAAATTCACTTGCAAGTTGTCTGCGATCCACCTATGGGGCCCCAAAACACTTCAGGACCTAATGCAGCTGAGGGTTTTAAGAACCCCAAAATGCATCATGAGCAGCAGTAATAAAAAAAAAATAAAAAAAAGGTAGAAGGCTAAGAAATGTCATCTACTTGTCTGCCTTCTAAATACAGCTCTTTACAAAAGAGTCATTCGTTTCAACACTTCATTTCACAATTGTCATTTCTACTGATTATGGAGCAAGCAGTGGTTAATGCAATAACTGTTATCCATGTAACTGTCACTATTTATACAGATCTTTTACATATTACTCTTCAAACCATACCAAGAAAAAAATGATTAAAACAATGTATTAGAACAGTTTTAAATTATAGTACAAATGCATCATCTCACAATATTTTTTCTTCCTATTTTAGATCTATCCACATAACTTTCTATATATATCTATTTGTAGATATATAAATATAGATATGCACATACTTTTACATTTCTGGTTCATTTGTCACACGTTCTTAGACCAATATCCATGTTTCTGAATTGGAAGAAAATGAAAAGTGATGCAAATACCTTATCGCGAGATAGTTTGCCAGTGTTAATTAGAGCGTCTCAAGTGTGTTCACAGCTTTGGAAACTCACCAGTCTCATTCTTACAAGCCTGTAAAAAACAGGAAGCATGGAGCATTTTCCAGCCTGCAAAAATGCTGTCCATTGGACTGACAGCTCTTTATGTTGGACTGCAACAAAAATCGCATGTCATCCTCATCTTAACAGTCCAGCCAACTTGTATAAATTGTTCTATGGTAAAATCCAGTGCTCAGGCAAGCACAATAAAAACCATCCCGCTCTCAGCCCTTCAAATGATTATTCATCTCTTGTTTATCAAAGTAACGCCCTGGATAGTTGAATGAAGAAGAGTTATTGTTACTTTCCCAAAACAGTGTGTTGCTGGGTTTTGGGGGGCTTGGGAACACCCAGGAGTTCTCTTCCAAAGAGCTCTTCCCATACGAATTATGCTCCTGAAAGGATGACCCGCCAAGGGGGCTGAGCCTCTCATTTGCCTGCAATCTGAGATTGACCCTGTCGGAAAGGAGTCTCACATCCCCCTGTGATGGAGAAGCTGTAGCATGGCAGAGACTTTGATCTTCTTGGGAGGGATAGGCCTGCTTTTGTACACAGCGCTGGAAGAAACCGGATGTACTTTCGTGCTGTCCCTCTCCAGGTCTTCCATGCACTGTACTGGTGTACACTGTGAGACTGGAAAAAAACAAAACAAAAAAAAAAAAAAAGAACACAACTGAGTGTTATTTGTCCAGTCATCACCTGCAGTTAGAATTCAACCTGTCAGAAATAACTCCAGGAGAGATCAGAAGGTCACAACTTCTTTCATATTCTCCTTCCTAAATTTCAACAGTTGTAGAAATGGGATTAAAAAAAACCAAAACAAAATGATCACTTGCTGAACCTAATGAATGCTGCTCACACTCTATTTCTTTTGTTGATTTATTTCCGAGCGTGAGCTTTTATCTCCGCTGTGTGGCCGGTCCACTATTTTACATTTGGGTAACAGCTACTTTTTTGATCAATTTCAGTCATCCAAGCACCTGAAGTATCGATGTTTTTTGGATTTAAAAGAAAAAAAAGGCTACTTAACTCACTGTTCCCTCATCAGTATAGTATGTTTCCAATTGTCCTCAATATAAGCTCTATCACAAGGGTCCAAACCTTCCACAATTGCCTTAACAGGGTGAAATCATAACTTACAGTTTTTGCCCTCTCTCTCTCTCTGGGGCTGTGCATGCCACATATAACAGCAGCAGGGGTTACTGGTAAACTTGTCAGGGCTATTTTGGTATAACAATTTCACAGGACCACAAACTGTTCTCCAGAAGAACAATGACTTCCTTTTAACTCGCTTAACATGATACACTACAATACATTTGGTGGTAAAGCATTAAATTGCCTATCAATTTGTGTGGCTACTGTATTATATTAAAGATGGGCCCCCCTACTTCAATGCACACCACTGACATTGGCTACAAGCCATCTCCGATAGCACTGCCTCTTTCCACTCATAGGAGTTTTACTGCTCATCTAGGTTTTGAGGGCAATTTCAAATCCATTTACCTGGGAAATCAACCTGTCAAAAAACCACTGCATGCAGACTTTTAGACGAGGCGTGCCTGGGGGCATGTTTAGGATGGGGAAAAACAGTTCCCAACCGCCCGCACAAATAGATGCAAAGCACACAGCCATTTTCAGAGTATGCACTTTATGTTGGCAATTTTTTTTTTTTTTAAATAGAAGAAACCACCATAGCAGTTTCTCTCTTTAAACATTTTCTAAATGCAGCAAAAGTAATCACGTACTTTTCAACTACATGAGCTACTCAAAATTGCTGTGAGTTGAAGGGTAGGTTATGCTTTGTGCTTCCTTCCAGCACTATCAAACTCTTGCTGATGTAACTAAGTTATAAGCCCTCATAAGTGTAGCAGCAGATTGTATTTCTAGAACAGTCTATATTTTCAAATAAAAAAAATTTCAACGGTAGAGAAAGTAACTTTTACCTACAATTAAAAAATAAAATACTGTAAGTACAGACTTCAAGAACTAAGTGCACATCACAGCATTTGCAGTGAGAATTCACCTTGTGTGTTAAGCATTTTATACCTTATAAAGAATCACTATGAGAGTGATAAAGATGTGATTTATGTAGCTGGGAATGGGTGGAGAGGGGTGAATGGACGCAAAAAAAAGGCATCTTGTGAAAAGCAGAAAACAAGCTGTCATGCATGAGAATGAACATTCACTTGCACTGCGATAGCTAAAGGCCAGCAGTCACTAGCAATCAGTAGATCTCACTAGAATCACTTTCTAGTTGGTTGGTTTTTTTTTTGTCTCGCACACCTTCTCTACAGAAAGTGAAGCTGAGATTTACTTTCTGCAGCTGACTAGAATAGCCATGCTAAGACAAAACATTTAGAATAGACAGGATTATGTAAAACGTGGTGAAGGAATAAAGCATGAAACAAGTGCCAAGGATATGCATTCATGACATAACCAGAGCATCTGATTCAACAAAAATTGTTCAACTTGTTGGTTTGGTCTTGCCCAGGACCACTATTGCTATAAGCACACAAGATGCCCATTTTAAACTATATATATACATGGAAACACAGAAATATGATTTTTTTTTTTTAAATCCCTTCAAGTGTGCAAAAAATTAACTACAATCACCATTATCTAATTTGGCAATTTAAGAAAAGAGCAGCTGTGTATTGCGTTAACGTTCCCATTGTGAACCGTTTTGAGTGCCTTAGGTGAAGCAGTTTATAAATAAAAACAAGATGATGATTAGACATTTTGAAAATATCTGTGAAAAGAAGAGAAACCCTGCATTCAACAAAGCATGCCTAGTTTGCTTCCAAATTGTGAAGTAGATATGGTAAAAGGTCACATATGAAAAAAAATGTTAACACTTCAGCCTTGTACACACAAGCAACACTTGACTGATAAAAAAAAAAAAAGAGAGAAAAAAAAGCCACAAGGGAAACAGAATACAGTATTGAGGCAAAAAAATACAGTAAATCAACAACAAAAAAAAAAAAACCCTCACACACATCAGCAACACCTTCATGTGTGAATGTGACCAGCATGAGATAGAAGTCTGAGCAGAAAGTAGGTAAAAGCTGCATCTCTGCTAGAGTCCTGGATGTCAGCATCAGCAGGTGAGATACTGATGAGCTTCGATAGCTAGCTGCTCTTTCGATGGCACTGTTGGGAACTGCAGCGTGCAGAAGGCCCCTGTTCCCACCAGCACTGCCACTTGCCTTTCTTGGTCGCAGTAACGGAGGGAGGCTCGCAGTTTTCTTAGCACCTCAGCTTGCACTCCAGTCACTAGATGTAAATTAGACATTTCCCTCTTCAGCTCCTGGTATGCATACTGCACATTCTTTACACTGAAAATACATTAAAAAAAAAAAAACACAAAAAACCCTGAACAATCGTTCCTGCCATGCATTCCAAACCTTCTCCGTCTTCAATTAGCTATTCACAGACACCTAGAAAGCATTCGTGGAGATCACGACTCCTATACCAGATAAGCAATCTTGTATGCAGAGAAATCAGATCTTTTATAAATGTAGGAGCGAAAGGGTATTGGCCATCGTTCATTAAATAAAACTTAGAAAAATGTTTTAGAGGCCACTGAAAATAGTAATTTTCTCAGGGAAGAGAGTATATAGATTCAATTTAACATTTTAAATGCCATAAAACACCCAAGAGATCAAATCTTCACTGCTTTGAAAAGTAAAATAAAGAATTTTGATTTAAGTCATTAATATTTTAGTGTCCTGAAACCAAGTTAATTATACAGTAGGGGGGTTTCCAACCTGTCAGATTTAGTAATGATCTCTTTTTTTTTGCAAAATCAGAGGCATTGATTTGGCAGAGCACCATAGTAAATATGCTTACATTTTTATTACACCTTACATTTCCTTCTAATAGATGATATGCTTGTTTCAGTTTTGCCAACAATTAAGAGACAGATTTGCAGTTGACATGTTAAAGTACAAAACAAGGAAACAGTGGAGTAATAATAATCATTCATGAGGCATAATTAATAAGGAGAAATGTGTCATTATCCATCAAGCTGCTCAATAATATCACAAATGTGTCCATTCAAAACACACACACATACTGCCAATACTGTAAGAAACACTCAGGCTAGTCTTTGGAGATGAAAGAGCTGGTCAGTAGTCAGACTGAGCAAATTTTCAAACTTGGCATGTCAGAATCAGCACAGTTTTTTCGTTTGCGACGATGAATTTTTTTTATCCACTCTGTGCCCTCAGCTACACAATGGACACTGAACACTGCGTTCTGGAAGATTGGTTTATGTAAACTACTGTGGTAAGAAAATGAGTGGAATCATTCAGAATCTCTGGAAGGCTGGGAGCACAAATGCTCATTACCCATATATACTAAGCACCTTCGTCACGGACAGAAAATGTGAGAAATCCCTTAGTACATCAGGCTGCTAGTCTAAGTAATAATATTCCAAACTTGCTAGCACTAATGGTACAGGCAGATTTAGATATTGTTGCTGTCACAGAGATGTGGTCAAACGAGTCCCAGGCTATAGTGTGTTCAGGAAGGACACGGCAGACAGAAAAGGAGGAGCAGCACCATGTAAAAAATATATTAAAGCAACAGAAATTCAGGTGGAGGGGGGATAGAAGAAGGGAGGAGGTGTACTGTGAAAGAAGATAATCTTAAAAAGGTGAGATGGCACTTCCATACTTCAATGTATTCCACAGGATTCTGGCACAAGCAGAGTTAGTCAAAGTCATACATGACTACAATGAAGAGGGAAAGGTGGTACGAGGGAGATTTTAAGCTGCTGAATTTTGATTGGAACATTGCATATAGGGAAACAGTAGGAAAGAGAGGCCATTTCCTAAAGGAAACAGAATAGAGGCAATCTAAAAATAAGTTACCAAAATAGTGCAGAGTCTGCACTAAAATTTCCTAAGAAACGAGACTTAAAACCTAAATATATGCACCCTAGAGGAAAGAAAAGGAAGGGGATATTTTGATATTTGCATCAATTTAGAAATATATTAGAGAAGGATCTTGAAAAGGTTTTACATGCTTAGAGGATAGCTTTCAAACAACTCCATGTGGCTGCATATACACATGTATATGGCCGTGTGGAGATCTATGATAGTATTTTATAACCTGAGTATATCAGATACGTGTGTTTTATAAAACATGCATATGGATGCTTACATGCAAATATATGGAATGCATGGAAAAAGAGTATTTCAATGTACTGAATGCATATACTTTTCCTACCAATTTAAAAAAATCGGTGTATATTTTATGCGTGAAAAAAGGGTGGAACTTGCTCATGTAAAAGCAGATTTCTGCACAGAAGTCTATATATTTTAAAATATGCATGCAAAATTGAAATGACCAGTTTTTTAGATTCCTTCACCAGTTTGCCCAGTCCTTATCCAGGTCATCAAGATCCTCATGGGTTTTCAACCTGAACTTGCCCCAGTTCCCCCTAGACCTCCCACCCATCCAACAGTACACCATAAATAAGTCTGATGTCAATTATGCAAGATAATTAGCAGATGCAAAATTACACAAGTTGCCAAATGTACGTGCATCTCTTAAAATAGCAACTTAGAAGCATAACTGTTGGCCCCGCCCCAGAATCCTTAGACCACCCCCTTTATTTGTGTGTATGTTTGTGCGCACAAAATGTAAAGCACATGTGCACTGATGTTTATAACATAGTGATTGCGAGAATACAAGCTGATTAAACAAATATGCTAATTTTTATGCACATAACTATGGTTTTAAATCACCTAAATTATTGCAATGCTCTTTACCTGGGTTGTACTACAACAGTTTTGAAATGCATCCAATTAGTCCAGAATACCTCAGCCAAATTATTATTTGGAGCCAAAAAAAACTGGATGTTACTCAACTTTTAGCTGAGATTCACTGGCTTCCAGTTGTTTTTAGAATTCTATTTAGAATTCTTATTGTTTTTAAATAGAGGTTGTACCCAATACCTTTCACACCTGATGCTCCCCTATAATCCTGCCCATGCCCTGCATTCATCCCAAATTCATTTGCTTAGTCTCCCTTCACCTATTAGGCTTGAGAAACCTTGCTAGTCTCTCTCTCTTTTATGGCACTAGCCACTATCATAGAATAAAATTCCTTACAGCTGAGGCAGGAGATGAATTAAATTTCAAAGGGGGATTAAGGAATGATTTGTTACTCAAGCCTAATATTGCTATTTTTATATTTTTACTGTGATGGCCAAAACTCTGCTGTTGTCAATTATATTCATTTAGAATTTTATTGAATATTCTGTTAGGTTTAATTATTGTACTTGATTTTAGGCTTTTTAATGTAATTTACTAATGAATTTTTATTATTGTATTTTCTTATAATGTTATTTGTTTTTATGTTTAGTTCTGATATTTTATTGTAATTAATTTACATGTATTTTGGATTTGTATACCGCTTTGATATTTTTAAAGAATTGCGGTACGTTAAATTAATAAACTAAGCTAGAGATATTCAAATACCTCTAAAGTATAAGTAACATGCAAGAAGCAAAATATTTTTCAGCGGAAAGGTCATCACAATTTAAAAGTTAAAAGACAGATTCAGGAGCAACATTAATAAACATTTCCTTACTTAGAGGTGAATTTAAAAGCCTGATACACACATTAATTAGGGGATATGCAAAGAAGTCAGGCTTGAGCACACTGAGAGGATTTTAAATGCCACCAAGATATATCCTTATCTCCTACAGTGCGCACATCTCTAAAGTTTTGAAAAAGGGGCAGGGCATGGGTATGGTCTGGGTAGGGTGGGGCATGGGCATTTTGGAGTGTGACCTAAGATGTGTGTTTAAAATACTGACATTCAGGCTGATGCAATAAAACCTGCAGTTAGAGCCCACTCTCCCGACACGCGCCCAGGCACCTTTCCTGGGCGCGTGATTCTCTATTCAAATTAGGGCCTGCGCTAATAAGGAGGCGCTAGGGACACTAGCATGTCCCTAGCGCCTCCTTATTAGCGGAAGTGGCGGCTGTCAGCGGGTCTGACAACTGACGCTTAATTTTACCGGCGTCTGTTTTCAAACCCACTGACAGCCACAGGTTCAGAAAATGGACGCCGGCAAAATTGAGCATCTGTTTTCGAACCCGCAGACCAGATTTTTTTTTTCTGCTTTTCTGTACACTTTCCTGGTGCTGTCTATGATTATCGCCTGCCTTTGGACAGGCGTTAATTTCTGAGAGTAAAATGTGCGGCTTGGCCGCACATTTTACTTTCAGTATCCTGGGCGACTAATAGGCTCATCAACATGCATTTGCATGTGATGAGCGATATTAGTTTTCACGAGTTTGGACGCGCATTTTCAAGGCACTATTACCCCTTACAGTATAAGGGGTAATAGATGCGCATCGAAAATGCGCGACCAAACGGCTGCTAAATTGTGCGCTCAGCCTGATTATCTGGTGTGCACTGAGGCCCCCTACTACATAACTTTACTTCTGCTGTGGATGATGTGTAAGTTAAAAAAGAAAGAAAACTAGGCAGATCTGAAGGGTTTTAATGGTCGGGGCTAATTGGGGAGAGTAAAGGTTATTAAACTGTGGGGTTTGGAGGACCTCTCTCAACTGGACGAACTGGGGATGAAGTGGTATGCACCCCTTTAAGAATCCCCTGATTTACGCGGTAGAAGCGGCATTTGCACACCCACTTAAAATTTTATGCACGTGTGCAGTCGGGCTATTTTATAACATGGGCGCATACATTATAAACGGCTGTGTCCCTGGGTGCAGGTCGATATATGTGCGCAAGCGCACCAGTTCAAAGTGAACAGCCTCCCAGGAGGTGGTAGAAGCCAAGAAAGCATGGGTAAGCACAGAGGGATCCTTAGTTGCAAAGTGAAAGGAAAACGAGATCGCCTGGGATCTCTGGTAATCCAGCAGAAAGTAAACTGGATGGCTTAGACTGGCCTCATGCTCTTTGTTTGCCATAATAATTTATGCTTTTATTCACTGGTTTTATAACAGGGTTTCTCAGAAACTGAAGCGACTGTACAGCTGAGCTGCCTCACCTCAAACTCATGAGCACAGGCCAGTAAGCTGGAATTTAATGCATAGCTAAATGAAATGAGAACACGAAAAACCAGCTAGTCTGTTTTTACCAGCGAAGCACCAAGCTAATATGTCACGATGCAACTGTACTCCAACGTCAATTAAAATAACCAGCACTCCCCCCTTGTGGGGAAAAAGGTGAATACACTAGAAAAAATATTTCATGTGGCATTGTAAAATACTTTGTACTATATTAAATGTCCACTGCCTCATTTTATTTGTAAATACTTTTATTGTTTACCTTTAAAATAACTCTCAAGCTTTCAAAGACCCTGATTACTCAAGGCAGATTTTTGTCCTAACTGTTCTCACAGCGGTAGGGCAAGCAAAATTAACTTCAAAGGAAAAGAACCAGTTTTTCCCAGCATAAACTATAAAACAAGATCACGGTTTTTAATTCTGCGATTTTTTTTTAGGAACATTTCCTGAGTAGCTTTCAGTAGGACACCATCTTCACCATTGCCCTCCCCTAACGGGGCGAGGTACAGCTACTACAGAACAGATCAAAAAAAGCCACCAAAGGTCTCTCTGTCCCTCTGCTCCATTTTGGTATCCGAGAACCATAGACGTCCCTCCTGCTGTAGAGACTCAGAGGCTGCTATCACTGATAAGGAGAGGCCTCCTCCTCAGAACTGTAAATAATCACCTTACCACGGCTGCCACAGGACACTCAACTGCTATTACTGTGAGGTTTCCCCCATCCCCTGGGGCTTCAAAAGGGCCGCTGTAGCACCCACTGCTGCTACTACAAGAAAGCAGAGTTGCTTACCTGTAACAGGTGTTCTCCTAAGACAGCAGGATGTTAGTCCTCACACATGAGTGACAACTATCAGATGGAGCCCTGCATGGAAAACTTATGTCAAAGTTTCTAGAACTGACTTGGCACACCGAGCATGCCCAGCATGCCCTATACCACACATCCTAGCGGGGTCCCTCTTCAGTCTCGTAACATAGAATTACGATAAAAAATAAAAATACAGGAGAAATCCAACTCTGCATGTTGGCGGGTGGGTTTCGTGAGGACTAAAAATCCTGCTGTCCTAGAACACCTGTTACAGGTAAACAACTCTGCTTTCTCCTAGGACAAGCAGGATGGTAGTCCTCACACATGGGTGAATCCTTAGTTACAGGCTGCTCCCCAACACAAAAGGGGACCAACCAGCACCAACTAGGTGCCAACGGGCACAATAACCACAGTGCTGTTGGGAAACAGAGGAGAAGCCTGAATCAAAATAATAGGTCCTAGGCAGGAAGAGTTGGATTATACACCTTAAAGAGATTCCAGAGGACAGACTGGCCGAAACCTACTGTCATGTCAGCCATCCCTAACCAGACAGTAGTGAGAAGTGAATGTATGGCGAGAACTCCACATTGCAGGCCTTGCAGATCTCCTTCTGGGCACTGCTTGCAAGTGGGCCACCAGCATTGGCATGGCTATGACAGAATGAGCCTTGACATGACGCCCAAGATGCAGTCCTGCCTAGGCATAACAGAAGGAGAGCAGTCTGCTAGCCAATTGGATAGTGCCCATTTGGCAATGGCAAACTCCCAACCTATTTCTGTCGAAAAGAAATAAAAGTTGGGTGGACTGTCTATCGGCTTCTGTCCACTCCAAGATAGAAGGCTAAGGGCTGTCTTGCAATCCAAACTCTGCAGTGCTCATTCACTTTGGTGTGAATAGAGCCTGGGAAAGAATGTTGGCAGGACAATTGACTGGTTAAGATGGAAATCCATCACTTCCTTAAGCAGGAAACTTAGGGTGGTCTTACGTATGCACTCTATGGATAAAATTTGGTATAAGTTAGATAAGTCAATAAGGCATGGAGTTCGCTGACCTTCCGTGCTGAAGTGACTGCCACCAAAAATATGACCTTCAAGATCAGGTAATTCAGGTCACAGGAGCGCAGCAGCTCAAGGGAGCTTTCATCAGCTGAGCTTAGCACCATGTTAGGGTCCCAAGACATGGCAGGAGGCCTTAGGAGAGGCTTCAAACTCAAGCAGGCTCCACATGAACAGAAGCGAAGGACAGTATTTCCTCTGGTGGTAGAAAGACCTCCTCTGACCCTGCCTCGCAGACCTCCTGGCTGATGAGGGTGGGTCTGAGTGCTAGTGAGAGATGTTGGAGGGTCTCATAGTGAGCCCACAACTGGACTACCGTGTCCCTCACCTTATCTCCGAACAGATTCTCTCCTATACTCGGCAGGTCAGCGAGTCTTTCCTGTACCTCTGGTAGGAGATCCGAGGGCCCACAGCCATGCCATTTTTCAGGCGCTGATTCTCACTGCAGAGACCTCTCGCTGCCATTTCCAAATAGTCATAGGTGACTGAACCTCGTATTTTCCACACTCCATGCCCTGATGCCACCAACAACAAAGTGTCTTGCTACTGCTGAGGCAGTTGCTTGGCCGCCATCTGCACTTGCTTCCAGAGGTTGCGCGAGTATTGGCTCATGTAGAGCCGGTGGGAACACAATGTGGGCAATAAGCATGGCCCTCTGGAATACTTTCCTCCCAAGAGCGTCCATCGCTCTGTGATCCTTTCCCGAGGGCACTGAGGCATGCAACCAAAAGCGCTTTGGCCCTCTTGAGGGCAGATTCAACCACTACCAATTGGTGTGACAGCTGATGCTTTTTTAATTCCGGTAGCCTGTTGGACAAGGTAAACCCCATCCGCCTTCCCTGTTTTATCGGAGTGGTATAAGAACATAAGAAATGGCCATGCTGGGTCAGACCAAGGGTCCATCAAGCCCAGCATCCTGTTTCCACAGAGGCCAAAACAGGCCACAAGAACCTGGCAATTACCCAAACACTAAGAAGAACCCATGCTACTGATGCAATTAATAGCAGTGGCTATTCCCCTAAGTATAATTCATTAATAGCCATTAATAGACTTCTCCTCCAAGAACTTATCCAAACCTTTTTTGAACCAGCTACACTAACGCACTAACCACATCCTCTGGTAAATTCCAGAGCTTTATTGTGCGTTGAGTGAAAAATAAGTTTCTCCAATTAGTCTTAAATGTGCTACTTGCTAACTTCATGGAATGCCCCCTAGTCCTTCTATTATTCGAAAGTGTAAATAACTGAGTCACATCTACTCGTTCAAGACCTCTCATGATCTTAAAGACCTCTATCATATCCCCCCCCCCCCCCCCCCCCCCCCCCCCCCCCCCCTCAGCAGGACTCTGCGCCAAGCTGAAAAGTCCTAACCTCTTAGTCTTTCCTCATAGGGGAGCTGTTCCATTCCCCTTATCATTTTGGTAGCCCTTCTCTGCACCTTCTCCATCGCAATTATATCTTTTTGAGATGTGGCGACCAGAATTGTACACAGTATTCAAGGTGCGGTCTCACCATGGAGCGATACAGAGGCATTATGACATTTTCCGTTCCATTAACCATTCCCTTCCTAATAATTCCTAACATTCTATTTGCTTTGACTGCTGCAGCACACTGAGCCGACAATTTTACAGTATTATCCACTATGATGCCTAGATCTTTTTCCTGGGTGGTAGCTCCTAATATGGAAACCTAACATCGTGTAACTAAAGCAAGGGTTATTTTTCCCTATATGCAACACCTTGCACTTGTCCACATTAAATTCATCTGCCATTTGGATGCCCAATCTTCCAGTCTTGCAAGGTCCTCCTGTAATGTTCACAGTCTGCTTGTGATTTAACTACTCTGAATAATTTTGTATCATCCGCAAATTTGATAACCTCACTCGACGTATTCCTTTTCAGATCATTTATATATATATTGAAAAGCACCGGTCCAAGTTCAGATCCCTGAGGCACTCCCAGTTTTCTCAGCAGCAACTCCTTAAATATCTCATGCACCGGGACCACCACAATTTCTTTAGGAGCCTCCACGAACTGGAGGATTTCCAGCATCTTGTGCTTGGCATCCTCCTCCATCATCAACTGAAACAGGATGGCCCTCAGCCACTTGCCCTCACAAAAGCTGCGAAGGTCAGGTCTTCCGGTGGAGACCTCCTTCATTCTTCTGGAGACTATTCTGAAGCGAGACCTGCGAGTACCAAGAGGAGGATTCCGCAGAGTCATCCCTCCCAGGGTTCATACAGGGGACCCATCCTCAATGTAATCTACAGGGGATGGGGCCTAGGTGCTCAGCCTTCGTCCAGAGGCATGAGCACCGGTGGCACTAGCAAAACTGGATGAGGAGCTGCAGGCCTTGGTGCCCCAGCCGGGCTCGATGGAGCTCCCTCCTTGGAGGAACCGGGGCAATGAGTACCAGATCGGTTGGGGGAAGCATCAGTGCTCCACTGGGGCATTGATGGCCGTCCGGGAACTGGACACCAACTGGGCCAGTAACACACTGATGCGCAGGATTGAGGCTGTTTACAAGCAGCATTTCAGCAGGGAAAGCATGGGTATCAGCATACATCGGTGCTACTGGCTCGATGCCCTGTAGGGTCCTGCTCAACTGCCAGCTGAATTCTGTGCTCCAACTCCTCCTCAAAAGTTGTCGATGCCAAGACTGACTGGGAGGCAGGAGGAGTGGCCAAATCTTCCTCAGATCCCCGAAGTAGATCAGTGACTGACACCAGGACTGGTGGAAACCATCACGGACCCCTGGCATCGATGAATGTTCCACTCTTCACAGTGAGATTGCTTCAAGTGCATCATGGTATGTGCCGGCACAATCCTGAGCCTGGCACCGTAAATCAAAGGTGACCAGTTGCCGATGCTTTCTTCAGTTTTCCCTCTTCTTCAGCTTCCCTCTGTGCTTAGCCCATCTTTCCATGATGCAGAGGTCGATAACAATGAACTCTACATCCTCAAACCATCCTCACCAGCACCCCTATCCTCCAGCGGCATTGACAGCCCCACTGATATGGATGGCTCGGTGTCCATTGGTGCAGCTCCAATGTCCTTTGGTGCCGATGGCTCAGACTTTCTCAACCCAAAGAGCTTCTCCTTTTTATTCAGTCGAGTGCAATGTCTCTTCGGGGTCATCTGGTTGCACAAGCGGCACCCCCCAGGCAGAGGACACACACCTTGTGTGGGTCCATGATGGACATGGTCCTTGGGCACTGGGAGCATAGACGAAACCAGACAAGGCCATGACGATACGAATAAAGAAGGAAAAATGATAGGCGATGATGGCGGGTGGACCAACGTCAGTGGGCACCGAGGCACAGCAGCTATGGGAGGAATGGAAGAGAAATAAGCTTACTGAACCACCAAAAACCAGACTGAGAGGCTGAGGGAACCTAAGAGGGACCCGTGTCGAAGAAAACACACATATAAAACGAAAATTAATCAGTGGAAAAGTTTTCCAAGGCAATTTTCAAAAGAAAAGCCACAAAAATCACTTCATCGCGAGGCAAAAGGTTTGTGGGGGAAAAAAAAAAAAAAAGAGACTTCCCTATACCACCTGGATGCATGGTATAGGGCATGCTGGGCATGTTCAGTGTGCCTAGTCAAAGTTCTAGAAACTTTGACATAAGTTTTCCATGCCAGGCTCCATGTGATGATGTCACCCATATGTGAAGACTACCATCCTACTTGTCCTAGGAGAAGCAATATGAGCCACTCCCCACTATAGGCCTGAGCAAAGCTGAAACTAAGGAAAGGACTTCCTCCACCATGGGACCTGCGTAAAGGTTGGAAGGCCTCCCTTACCCAGCGCACCCACCACAAGACCAAGAGACAGCTGCTGCCACTAACTCTGATGCTGAAAGCCATACTCAAGGAAGAAAGAATGGTGTCAAGCCAGCACAGCAAACTTGGCAGTTGGGAAGCTGGTGTTTATATAAGAACTGGAAAAGATGAGGGAGAAATAAGGTGTGGGACAACGAACAAGAGGAATAGGGTAGGGGTGGTTAATAAAGGTGTCCAGAATTATATAAGAGACATAAGTTTCTGCATAAAGCATGGAGTACTTCAGTTGTTCCACCACTTACTGTATGACTCACTAACCGCTACTGGTTCTGTCTGAACACCAAACAAGCATTACATTATTTGACATTTTTTAAGATCAATTATACTGCTTCTATCACTTCTATGTGAATTTCCTTGTTGCAGCACCCAAGCTAAGCCAGCTATGCATCTTACCATGTTTCTGACTGACTTGTCTCAGATGCGTGTCAAACAGCACTGGCCATGGCTATAGAATAGTGCAGGGTAAGTACCCTGGAAAACAACACGGCATTCTGCTTATTCTCTGCAGCTAGTAATTCACTGCTCCAGGCACAGGGGGCTTAACAAAATGACTTCAAACTTTTAATTAAGTAATAATGACTGGCAGGGTGGGAATTATAGCAAACAGGAATTATCAGGTCTGGGATGTCATTATTAACAATGGGACTGTGGACATTTCCATTAAAATGAAACTAAACAATGCGGAGTTTGATTCGGAGCAGTCTAACTGGTTAGAAAGTAGTGCTTGAATGTCTTGGAAATGCGTTCAAACACAGCTTTAATGGATGAGATGGTTTTTCCATGTTAAAAATGTTCACGATGACGACACTGTTGTGGGACAATGTGTTCCTTTTTTAGGAAACTGGAATGTTTTATTGTAATTACTATTACGTTTTAAATTAAAATAAGGTGTTCAAATGATCAGAAATCTATTTTTGAAGCTCATGCAGACAGAATTGCCGGAAATACCCTGTACAATCTGGAATTATCTTTAAATGTCTTCTAGTCACCTTTTAATTGGATTTGAAAGAGGTCTTAGAACCCTCCAATTGACCCTATTGCTTACTTCAAAGGTCATTAGTCCCTCCTACAAGATACAGATTACAAAGTTCAATATTTTTATTTTATTTAACAGCAGTTTTAATCTCAGAGCCAAAAAAAAAATGGTTGCTCCCTTCGACATACATCATAATATCCATAATTTGCAAACAATACAGACAAATTAGAGTTTTTCAAATTGTCACAACTAAGTTAAAAAATAAATAAATAGAAACTAAAAAAGCTAATAAAAGCTACATTAGTAACACATAACTGAACACTGAGAGGATAACTTTCAAACAGTTGTGCACGGTGGCAAATATGGTCACTCACTAGTTTTACCATAGTAGTTTATAAAATATGCATGTTTCTATCCTGCAACATGCATGCGCATGAAGGCTTATGCGCAAAAACATGCAAAGCACTGAAACATGCATATTAATGCATGGCTACATGTGTATATTTTACACATAAAGTAAAACTTAGTCGTGTAAGTCCCCAATTTACGCATGCAAGTCGGCCAATTCGAAAACATGCGCGCATCAAGGAAATTGCCAGTTTTATAACATAGTCCACCAGTTTGCCAGTCCTCCAGTTCATTGAAAACTTCCTGGTTCTTCAGCCTGAAACTCCCCCCCCAGTTCACCCAGACCTCCCACTCACCAATAGTACATAATAAAACCATTTAATAACACTTACACCAGATAATAGCAGGTGTAAAAAATATGCAATAAGCTGGCAAACGTATGCATGTGTCTTAAAAATACAACTTGTGTGCATTAATTGTTATTTATTTATGCATGCAGGTTTTTAATACCGTTGCACAGAAAGCAAGTTTCTATCTCTATGGTTTACATATAAAATAAAAAAAATCATCACATAGTTTTTGAAAGAAAAAAAGTACAATAAAATCCAATATAAGGTCAACACAAAATTCATAAAACTAAAAATATTTTCAATTATTAAAACTAAGACAATAAAATAAAAAGATGCAGGTGCAGTAAAATCTAATGTAAGATCATCAAGAATTCAGCTAACTAAAAATAAATTTTCCTATATTATAGCTAAACAAAATAAGAAGTGAAGATTAAGTTGCTCTTTTCTTTCAAACTAATTACAAGCACATAGGCCAATTTTTATGCACTTAATGTTTTGAAAATTCACCTTATAATTCTTAAACTCCGTTAAGAATCACCAAAAACTAAAAGGAAAAAAAAAATGCCTTGACTTTCTTCCGAAAGAAAAAATAGTTTTCTAATCAAAGATCTCAGAGTAGGGCCAGCAACTGGGAAAGCCTAGGCCCTGATGCTACTTAAATGAGCATAACTAGCAGCTGGAACATCAAGTCATTTTTCCCTCAGAATGAAGAACTCTAAAATGGGCATATATTCAAAGCAAACCTTGCAAATATTCAGGACCAAGGCTATGAATAGCCCGGAATTTTAATGTTAGTAGTTTAATTTTATACGCCAGACAATAGATAATTAAAACAGGCTATGAAGTACAGGTGCAATATGAACCTGGTAAGGAACTTGAGAAAAATGCTGGCAGCTGCGTTCTGGTCGATTTGCAAAACTCGCAGCAAAGTATCAAGAATACCACTCTACACAGCATTACAATGATCTAATCCTGTAAGAACCAAAGCCTGTACAACAGTTTCAAAAATCTTGTCGAGGCAATACTTGTCTTAAATCTTGCCATAGTTTTTAATTTTAAAAAAAGCAAAGCAAGCAATTGCACGAACTTGTGCTCTCATTGTGTGATTTTCATCAATACCACCCCCAAAATTTTGCACGTCAGTGCAAATTGGGAGTACATCAGCACCTAAAATCAGCTGATCACTGAACAGTTTGCTAGATGAATAATTAAGCACCATTGTTTCAGTGTTGGCAAAATTCAGCTTAAGATAGTTCTCTTAAAACCAGATTCAAATTTTAGTTATTACATAACTGTGCAATATAAATTAATCTGATTTACAAAATAAAAAAATATTTTAAAGCATTCTAAAATTGCTTATTTGCTAATTATTTTGTCTTTATTGTAACAAATCTTTATGCCATTTGAGATCATGCACACCAGAGCATAAAAGACCTGAATCTGATATTGGTCTCTGAAAAGCCATATATAGAGTGACATGCATGGCTGGTTTGGCTTAAATGATAAATTCTGTGGGGATAATTTAAAAAATGATTTACACACTTAAAACTGGGTTTTACACATGTAAATGCACATTACCTATATAAGTGAGCTTTTTGAAAATTGCTACAATGTATGCCATTACATTTTTCCACCAGATTTTACACGTGTTAAGTGAACATTACCTGTGCAAGTGGGCTTTTGAAAATGGCTACTAAATTTATGATTTAACACACAAATCCTTTTGAAAATTACCCCTCTCTCTATTTAAATATTTTTTTCTTATGCACTATTATATCTTTATAAAGATTTTAAATGTGTCTCAATACTGGATGCAATTGCTTGTTTGTTCTTGCTGCAGTAAAATCAGGCCAGTGGAGAGGAAATGAGTAAGGTTTTCCCACCTAATATTTTACTGTGTAGCCCAGCAAATACTTCTCGGTTCAAGCATAAACAAAACAGCATGTTTTCCCAGGCAGGTGCTTCACTGGGTAAGCAGTCTGAATGTACAGGTTACATTTCCGCTGATGTGTTCATAGGGTATCTCTAAGAAGTTTGTAATCTACATAAAACAAGTTTTGCTTTACAACTGTCCCTTACATTCAGGCCGATACAGTAAAGTGCAGCCGCAGTTACCCCCGTTCTAACCCGCTGTGTACTCACAATTTCGCCGCGTAAGTCTAACCCGCAATTCACTATCTGTTTTTACCGATCCTTACCGCTTCTTTTACTCGACGCGTATCCCTTTCCGCCTGCATGTAAAACGCCTGCACGCGTTCCCTTTCCGCCTGTATGTAAACGATCCGATTAGCTATTCCCTCCCATACAGTAAGTGCGCCCCCGACTATCGCCTTTTAACCTGCTATCTTGCCGCGTCTTTAACCTACTAATTTACTGCCTACCCTGACCCTTGCGTTAGTGTGGTGAACTTAGCCGCCCAGTCCCAAACCAACCCAATCCAAGCCCCAGCAGAGAGAGATGAAATTTAGCCGCCCAGTCCCAAACCAACCCAATCCACAGAAAAAAAAATGCTTCTCGCACTTAGCCGCCCAGTCCCAAACCAACCCACAGATAAAAAAATGCTCTCTCGCACTTAGCCGAGCCAAACCAACCCAATCAAAGCCCAGCAGAGAGAGACGAAATTTTACAGTCCCAAACTTTCCCCAGCCCCCGCTCACCTGCCCTGGCCGCGGCCAGGCAAGCCCCCAGCAGCAGCAGTAGAAGGGCGGAGAGAGAGCGGCTTCAGCAGCCCTGCCGGCGAAGATGAATACGTGCATGCCTGTAGGTCCAATACGGACGGTCAAGGAGGCGAAGGCGCATGCGCACACGCCGTGACCTCCGACGTCCAGCCAGTCACGGCGTGTGCGCATGCGCCTTCGCTGCCTTGAGCGTCCGTATTGGACCTACAGGCGTGCACGTATTCATCTTCGTCGGCAGGGCTGCTGAAGCGCTCTCTCTCGCCGCCTTTCTACTGCTGCTGCTGCTGCTGGGGGGCAAGTTTGGGACTGTGAAATTTCGTCTCTCTCTGCTGGGCTTTGATTGGGTTGGTTTGGCTCGGCTAAGTGCGAGAAGCATTTTATTTCTGTGGGTTGGTTTGGGACTGGGCGGCTAAATTTCGTCTCTCTCTGCTGGGGCTTGGCTTGGGTTGGTTTGGTTTGGGACTGTGAAATTTCAATCTCTCTTGTCCGTCCGAAGGAGGGTGCTTTGTTGAGCTCCCTGCCGCCGATCGCCGGCTGCTGGGGCTTGCTGACGCCGGGCGCTCAAGGCAGCGGGGGTCTGTAGGAGAACCATCCACTTCCTGGTACCTGTCATTTCAAACATCATTTGAAATGACAGGTTCCAGCGCACCCAGGATACTGTATAGGCGCTGTATAGCGCTCTATACAGTAAAATGGATTGCGCTTCGCATTTGCATGCCATTTAAATACAGTATCAAGCGGTAGGTGATCCAAACTGTGCGTGGCGGCAAACGCGGGTGCGCCGGGCACTAATGCACCTCTTTCTACCGCACCTTACTGTATCGGCCTGATTGAAGGGTCTCTGTCTGGTAGGCCATCAGACAGGCAAGTCCAGGAGCATTTTGATATCTACAGAGCATCAAAATAAAAACCAGAGGGTTCACACGCTTACTTTCCTACTGCTAATGCAAGCACGCCATGCTTTTTTTTTTTTTTTTTTTAAGTTTAGGAACCTACTTGACCATTTTATAAATAGTTGTTCAAATTTACATTAGTACTCAGTTTAACCTCATCCCTGTCACTTCTCTCACCAAAAAAAGAACAGTCATACATTTCTTGCATTAACAAGCCTTGTGGATACTCCCAGATAGTGCAGTACTGCTATGTGTGGGTCCCATTCAGACTCTGGGACTGGCAAACCATTATATATCCCCCCTTCTCTACCTCTCTTTATCCTATCAAACAATACTTGCACAGTACTACAAACAGTTGTTGTACCTCTGAATGTCTCTCCCTCTCGAAGGTCTTTCCCACTCAGATACCGTCTCTCAGGAGGTTTCTACGAAGAAGAAACACAACAGAAAGTAAATACATCAACAGTCCAGAAGCTGGAGAAAGCAGACTCAAATAATAAAAACATTAAAGTTTCAAGCACATTACATTTCCTCCACTCCACAGCACATAGTCTTTCTAACTAATTGATTGAATGGTGGAAGTCAGCCTCGTAAATGGCAAGTACCCAAACATTAGATTCCAAGCTACTATTCCTTATTAATAGTTTATGGACTTCTCCCTCTAGGAACTTACGCAAACCTTTTTAAATCCAGTTACACTAACTGCAGTAATCACATCCTCTGGCAATTGAATTCCAGAGCTTAAACTATGCATTGAGAGAAAAATAATTTCTCCGAATTGTTTTAAATGAGCTACTTGTTAACTTCATGGAGTGCCCCCTAGTTCTTCTATTGTCTGAGAGGAGTAAATAACTGATTTACATTTACCTGTTCAAGTCCTTTCATGATTTTGTAGACTTCTATAATATATCCCCCCTCGGTCGTCTCTTCTCCAAACTGAAAAGCCCTAACGTCTTTAGCATTTCCTCATAGGAGAGCTGTTCCATGCCCCTTATCATATTGGTCGTCCTTCTCTGCACTTTCTCCAGGGGCAACTATATATTTTTTTAGATGCAGCGACTAGAATTGCACACAGTATTCAAGGTGCGGTTTCACACCATGGAGCAATACACAGGCATTAAGACATCCACCATTTTACTTGCCATTTCTTCCTAATAATTGCTAACATTGTTTGATTTTTTTGACTGCCACAGCACACTGAGCTGACGATTTGAATGTATTATACACTATGATGCTAGATCTTTTTCCTGGGTGGTATCTCCTATGATAGAACCTAACAACGTGTAACTACAGCAAGGGTTCTTTTTCTCAATATGCATCACCTTGCACTTGTCCACATTAAATTTAATCTGCCATTTGGAAGCCCAATCTTCCAATCTCACAAGATCCTCCTGCAATTTATCATACTCCACTTTAGATTTAACTCCTCTGCATAATAGTGTCACCCACAAATTTGATCATCTCACTCGTGACACACAATCACCATCAATAGTGAGATGTACAACATCACTCTAAATAATGACGCCTCATAAGACAGTCATTATCTAAATAAACATTTTTTCTATATGTCAGTAGTCTGTCTTTTGTGTTTGTATGTAGACTTAGGCCTGGATTCACTAACACCGCCGTGTTCTCTGAATCCCATGGTAAGGGGGGGGGGGCGCGAAGCGGGGGTGGTGGTCCTGCGATAGCTGGCAGCGATCGCACTGCAACGGTGTGATCGCTGCCAGCATCGGCCAAATAACTACACCATAAAAGGTGTAGTTATTCGGTGCAAAAATGACAGTGTAAAGGCTGCGACATCTTTGCAGAGTCGGCCCCGGTGCCGCCCCGACTCCTCCTCTTCCGGGGCCGACTCCGCCCCTAGCTAGCTATCGCACGCATGCGATAGCTTTAGAAAATAACCCCCTTTATCTTCTTGATGTAGTTGAACTTGTCTATGCAGGACAAAAACAATGTATTCTTCAATTCACACATAATTTACATACTGTGTCTTTTCTTCCTATATCAGTAATAGACTGTGTTTATTTGTACCTGTGTTTAAGACCCAACTAATCCAGTTGTTGGGAATTCAGCTGAATATCAATATTCTTAGGGAGCAAAACATGAGACCGGAAAATGTGCAGTGCAACCCTGATATTTAGAAAGGGCTTCAGGCGTGATCCGGGAAACTATAGACTGGTGAGTCTGATTTCAGTGCCAGGAAAAATCGTGGAAACTGTTACATAGAATAAAATACACACACATATACAGTAGTTATAAGTATATTTACATATAGTATGTGTTTTTATATCTCTTTTTCTTTGTCCTATAGAATATATAAATTCCTTTGAAAAAGACAGCTATTTCAGGAATTTTTTTTAATCACTTGGGTGTGTACAATCATTTTACTACATCCCAGGGCATATACATTTTGCTGTTTTTAATGTATATTTATATGATGTAGGCTTTTTTTAAAATGTATTTCTGAATTATTTTAAAAGTGTATACATATATCTTATGTGATATATAAAGATTTTCAGCATTTGTCAGTATGTGTATATTTAGGTTAGTTGGATTTATTTTAAGTTGAATTATATGGAAGTAAACTTTTATGAGAAATGCCTGCTACACTGAGCATCTTCCTTCTAGTGACTGCAAAACTCTGCTGCACATCTCCTTTTTTCAGATACCTCACTACTCACACCTGTTTAATGTGAGAGGGTCAAGAACACGAAGAGTTAGGATCTTTGAATTTAAAAGCAATCTCAAAGAGGTGGGTCTTTAAAACATGACTTGGAAACGGCCAGAAATGGACTAACACACATTAACTCAGGAAGGCCATTTCAGGTACGCAGTGCTGTAAGATAGAAAACCCAAAATCTAGAGTCGGCAATGGAGAAGGGCACAGATAGCAGCAGCTTGCCCGACAAATAGAGATCCTGAGAAGGGGATCTAGAGAGAGATGAAGGATATGTAATATGGAGCTGCAGAGGGAATTCACTTGTTGGTGAGAAGCAGTAGTATAAACTGCACATGGAAATAGAGAGGAAGCCAATATACAAGCAATTAGAAGAGGTGTAACAAGGTCATACTGATACTGGAGGAGAGAAGACAGCTAAATTTTGGATAGACTGCAGTGGCAGACCGATGAGGGGGAGGTGACAAGAGCGGATAAGTGTGTGGGTAAGTGTGTGCAGAAAAAAAAACCTGTACATTTTGGCAATATACAGAAAGGAACCACAATTTATAGCACGTTTTGAATGTGATCAGAGGAGAGAGGAGTTGAAAGTGACACCAAGGTTGGAAGGAAGATGCTGTTATCCACAGAAATGGAAAATGTGGGAAGGAGGATGCAAGTATGGGAGGAAATGTAGGAAATTCAGTCTTGACCATGTTAAGTTTAAGGTGGCAGATAGACATCCAGGTAGCTATTTTAGATAAACCAGTCGAGACCTGACTGGATTCCAAGTGACAGTTCCTGCACAGAGAGATGGATCTGGAAGCCATCAGCATAAAGAAGGTATTGAATGTCATGGGAGAAGAGAAGATCAACAAGTTAAAGAAAGAAGAGAAGGCAGCCCAGAACCGATAAAGGGACAGCAGTAAGGGGGATTAACCAAGAGATACACTAAAGGTATGATGGGAGTGATAGGAGAACCAAAATCAGAATGGAGTCACGGAATCCAAGGGAAGACAGCATATCAAGGCATCTTGGGTAGAGTGCTCAGTAAATGCCACATTTATATAAAGGTAGCCATTTTGGGTAATTGCCAGGTTCTTGTGGCCTGGTTTTGGCCTCTGTTGGAAACAGGATGCTGGGCTTGATGGACCCTTGGCCTGACCCAGCATGGCAATTTCTTATGTTCTTATAGCTCTGACATTACAAGGGATTTTGGCAGGAGTAATATTTAACTTGCCATACAGCCAAGTATAAATGTCGCTCTGGTTTTCAGTTGCCCACATGACAACCGATTTATATAATGTCATTAAAACCTCATTACCTGCTCTGTTGATTCTGCTCCAGTTTGAGACTTGGGTGAATTTCTTATGCCAAAAGGTGGTTAACGAATCCAAAATAATAATATTTGTAATATTTATATACTGTTGTTCTGAAACAATCACAGCGGTCTACACTGTATGGGCAAACAGTAACAAAGTTCAAATAATAAATAAGAACTCTAAAGTTTAATGTCTAAAATGTAATTTTAGGGGGGAATTTTCAGACTTACGCAGGGGTTTGTGCAGTTGCCTCTGTGTGGGAATCAATTTTTCAGAAGGGCAGGAGCATGTGCATACTGTTGCTATTGTCTGAAAAGTATGCACAGACAGCGTTTTCTGGGGCGGGGTTTATAAACGTGCACATATTTATGTATTTTATAAACAGAGTACACACATACATCCAACATGCATGCATGTGTTCACATCCGCTAATCAAAACATCTGACTTCCCTTTTGTCTGCAGTGTTAGGAATTGGAGAGGGAGGGGCGCTGGCGCACCTTATTAGATGTGCAAGCTGAGTTATGCACAACTATTGAAAATTACCCTTCCCTAGGTGTCAGCTACAACTGGCACGTAGCAAGCAGACAGATATCATTGCTGCCAGTGCACAAGCTTCTCTACTACTGTTGTACAGTCAGATGTGTCTTATTGATTAATGCAGCCAAGCCCACAGGTGGAAATATTAAAATGCTGCTCTATTAAGGATGGAGCTTCAGTTCAAAAAATTATTCTGTGTGTTAACGAAGTGTTTCCTGAAGCTTAGAACACTCACAATAATCAGAGCTCAATACATAGACATACAGAAGACCGTTCTTCAGTGGAACAAGATGCTGACAGAAATGTACATATCTGTAGGTTGGTGAACAAATGAAATTTAATCATTGCATCTATTATAACATCTAAAGGGTTAATTTCTCCCTCTCACTTTCCTGGAAAGGTACAAAATACAGACAGCAGCTGCTTAGTCATCTCAATTGGCTATTGGAACACTCAAATTCACTTTATGTCAGGACACTCAAGTCCCTGGAGTACGAATCTGAACACAGAGGGCTCGATTCATCAAGCTTTTTCCACACAGGCACAGGATGGGAGCAAAACCTTAGTAAATCTTCCCCAAGTATGTTATTTTATCTTGTGGGAATGGTGAATTAGAAAGCTGTAAAACTGTCCAATGTATGATCAGAAGCTAGAATATAAACACAGATCTGCGGCTTTACAATAAGAATTTCTGGTCTTAAAACTGCATGGCTTGTAATGCAAGTAAATTTATAGGTTCTTTGGTGCCATCTAGTGTGTAATGGATATAGACATGTCTAAGAAAAATGTGTTACAAAACACACTAGCTTAAAAATAAATAGAACAAGAAAAAAAGTGCAAAGAACTGTCCATTAAAAGTAGGTGATCAGTGCTACATTTTCATCAGCTACTGATTTTACGACTACAGAATATTAAAGATCTATGGTAAACTATGCACATTTTCCTGCAAAAGGGTGGGAGAGGAAGAGCCACAGTTGAGACCCCAAGCATGCCTCTCCTTTTGTCCCATGCTACCTTCATCTATTAGCTAACCTTACAGCATGGAGGCACCAGATAGTTTTGCCTACCTACAATGTCCAGCTTTCTTTCTCAAACATATCATATATAATATAAATTATGACATGTTTACAAATGAGGCATTTCAGCCACCCTGTTAAAAATCTTACATTTTCAAGGAAAGTCCTCTGAAATATTGAGTTGCTCCATAAAAAATCAGGACTGTTAGTAACATTAAACAAGGATGACTACAAAACATCCAACAGTAAAGCCATGTACAGTCATGCAAGTCAGTATTGATTTGCTAATAACATTTATTCCTACTTGGCTGTATACTGCCATATTACTGAGGGCAGACTGGATTACTCCCAGTAAGATAATACAATGATTGTAACCAGATATTCTTCCGTTTTCCTCTTGAATAGATTCACCTCTGGTTACCACCACTTAACGTAGATTATCTATGATGCCTCCTGATAACCAAAGGCCATTCAAGGAGGTACAACAGAACTGGACCCAGTTTGTCTACTAAGATGTTTTCTTTTCATGCCAGGGCTTTGGTTATTACAGTCATCCCATGAGATGACATCCAACTTCTACTCCTTGAAGACCTCCGAGGGTTGGCATGATCTCCTCCCCTCCCCATGAACAAATCCTGCCTTGCAGGGTGAGATGGCTCCCCCCCAAATGAATCCTGCCTCATCTGAACTGATCAAGATTCACAGAGGTGGAGGAGAGAGAAATCCTCTCTGAATGAATCCTGCTACCAAGTATAAGTAAAGAATCACCTGAGCTAAAAGATTCCAATTTATCCCTGTCAACTAAAAAGCAGGCTGTTAAAACAAACAAAAAAACCACACTTTGAAATGTCTGAGGGACAGTGCCAGAAATCTAAGAAGATGGGAGAGTTAGAGTGTATAGCAGTGAATGATAAAATAGACATAACTGGTATCTCAGAGACATGGTGGAAGGAGGATAACCAATGGGATACTGCCATATCAAGGTATGAATTATATCGCAATGATAGGGAGGAACAACTAGAAGCAACAGTCCAGATGTATACCACACATTAAGAAAGGTGGAAAGAAGGCAAAACGATTACCGGCATGGTTAAAAGGGGAGGTGAAAGAAGCTATTTTAGCCAAAAGATCTTCATTCAAAAATTGGAAGAAGGATCCAACAGAAGAAAATAGGATAAAGCATAAACATTGGCAAGTTAAATGTAAGACATTGATAAGACAGGCTAAGAAAGAATTTGAAAAGAAGTTGGCTGTAGAGGCAAAAACTCACAGTAAAAACTTTTTTAAATATATCCGAAGCAGAAAGCCTGTGAGCGAGTCAGTTGGACCGTTAGATGATCGAGGGGTTAAAGGGGCACTTACAGAAGATAAGGCCATCGCGGAAAGATTAAATGATTTCTTTGCTTCGGTGTTTACTGAAGAGGATGTTGGGGAGGTACCCGTAATGGAGAAGGTTTTCATGGGTAATGATTCAGATGGACTGAATCAAATCACGGTGAACCTAGAAGATGTGGTAGGCCTGATTGACAAACTGAAGAGTTGTAAATCACCTGGACCGGATGGTATACATCCCAGAGTTCTGAAGGAACTAAAAAATGAAATTTCAGACCTATTAGTAAAAATTTGTAACTTATCATTAAAATCATCCATTGTACCTGAAGACTGGAGGATAGCAAATGTAACCCCAATATTTAAAAAGGGCTCCAGGGGCGATCCGGGAAACTACAGACCAGTTAGCCTGACTTCAGTGCCAGGAAAAATAGTGGAAAGTGTTCTAAACATCAAAATCACAGAACATATAGAAAGACATGGTTTAATGGAACAAAGTCAGCATGGCTTTACCCAGGGCAAGTCTTGCCTCACAAATCTGCTTCCCTTTTTTGAAGGAGTTAATAAACATGTGGATAAAGGTGAACCGGTAGATATAGTATACTTGGATTTTCAGAAGGCGTTTGACAAAGTTCCTCATGAGAGGCTTCTAGGAAAAGTAAAAAGTCATGGGATAGGTGGCGATGTCCTTTCGTGGATTGCAAACTGGCTAAAAGACAGAAAACAGAGAGTAGGATTAAATGGGCAATTTTCTCAGTGGAAGGGAGTGGACAGTGGAGTGCCTCAGGGATCTGTATTGGAACCCTTACTGTTCAATATATTTATAAATGATCTGGAAAGAAATTCGACGAGTGAGATAATCAAATTTGCAGATGACACAAAGTTGTTCAGAGTAGTTAAATCTCAAGCAGATTGTGATAAATTGCAGGAAGACCTTGTGAGACTGGAAAATTGGGCATCCAAATGGCAGATGAAATTTAATGTGGATAAGTGCAAGGTGATGCATATAGGGAAAAATAACCTATGCTATAATTACACAATGTTGGGTTCCATATTAGGTGCTACAACCCAAGAAAGAAATCTAGGTGTCATAGTGGATAACACATTGAAATCGTCGGTGCAGTGTGCTGCGGCAGTCAAAAAAGCAAACAGAATGTTGGGAATTATTAGAAAAGGAATGGTGAATAAAACGGAAAATGTCATAATGCCTCTGTATCGCTCCATGGTGAGACCGCACCTTGAATACTGTGTACAATTCTGGTCGCCGCATCTAAAAAAAGATATAATTGCGATGGAGAAGGTACAGAGAAGGGCTACCAAAATGATAAGGGGAATGGAACAACTCCCCTATGAGGAAAGACTAAAGAGGTTAGGACTTTTCAGCTTGGAGAAGAGACGACTGAGGGGGGATATGATAGAGGTGTTTAAAATCATGAGAGGTCTAGAACGGGTAGATGTGAATCGGTTATTTACTCTTTCGGATAGTAGAAAGACTAGGGGGCACTCCATGAAGTTAGCATGGGGCACATTTAAAACTAATCGGAGAAAGTTCTTTTTTACTCAACGCACAATTAAACTCTGGAATTTGTTGCCAGAGTATGTGGTGAGTGCAGTTAGTATAGCTGTGTTTAAAAAAGGATTGGATAAGTTCTTGGAGAAGTCCATTACCTGCTATTAAGTTCACTTAGAGAATAGCCACTGCCATTAGTAATGGTTACATGGAATAGACTTAGTTTTTGGGTACTTGCCAGGTTCTTATGGCCTGGATTGGCCACTGTTTGAAACAGGATGCTGGGCTTGATGGACCCTTGGTCTGACCCAGTATGGCATTTTCTTATGTTCTTAACTTGGGGGTAATAGCGCTTTATGTCCAAGAGGGCATACAGTCCAACAAGACAAGGATCCTGAAAGAGACTAAATGCACAATAGAATCTTTATGGGTAGAAATCCTTTGTGTGTCAGGGAAGACTATAGTGATAGGAGTTTACTACCATCCACCTGGCCAAAACAATGAGACAGACGATGAAATTAAGCAAGCTAAACAAATTGGTAGTGCAGTAATAATGGGAGATTTCAATTACTCCACTATTGACTGGATAAATGTAACATTGGGACATGCTAGAGAGGTAAAGTTCCTGGATGAAATAAATGACAACTTTAGCTTTTTGGACTCCCAATCTTCGAGTCTCATAAGGTCTTCCTGCAATTTATCTCAATTGCATTTGTGATTTAACTACTCTGAATAATTTTGTAACATCTGCAAATTTGCTTACCTCACTCGTCTTATTCCTTTTCCAGATCATTTATAAATATATTGAAAAACATCAGTCCAAGTACTGATCCCTGAGGCACTCCACTGTTTACCCTTTTCCACTGAGAAAATTGACCATGTAATCCTACTCTCTGTTTCCTGTCTTTTAACCAGTTTGTAATTCACGAAAGGGCATCCCCTCTTATCCCATGACATTTTAGTTTTCTTAGAAACCTCTCGAGGGACTTTGTCAAACGCCTTCTGAAAATCCAAATACACTACATCTACCGGTTCACCTTTATCCATGCTGGCTGTGTTCCATTAACCATATCTTTCTATATGCTCTGCGATTTTGATCTTTAGTTTAGTTTCCACTATTTTTCTCAGCACTGAAGTCAGATTCACCGGTCCATAGTTTCCTGGATCACCCCTGGAGCCTTTTTTAAATATTGGGGTTACACTGGCCACCCTCCAGGCTTCAGGTACAATAGATGATTTTAATGATAGGTTACAAATTTTAACTAATAGATCTGAAATTTTATTTCTGAGTTCCTTTTGTGGATTGCAAGCTGGTTAAAAGACAGGAACAGACAGTAGGATTAAATGGTTTGTTTTCACAATGGAAAAAAGGTAAACAGTGGCATGCCTCAGGGACCTATACTTGGACCGGTGCTTTTTAATATATTTATAAATGATCTGGAAAGATGTCCGATGCGCGAGGTAATCAGATTTGCAGAAGATTCAAAATTATTCAGAGTAGTTAAAATCACAAATGGATTGTGATAAATTGCAGGAGAACCTTGTGGGCTGGAAGATTGGGCTTCCAAACGGCAGATGAAATTTAATGTGGATAAGTGCAAGGTGATGCATATAGGGAAAAATAACCCATGCTGTAGCTACATGATGTTAGGTTCTATTTTAGGAGTTACCACCCAGGAAAAAGATCTGGGCATTGTAGTTGATATTATATTGAAATTGTCAGTTCAGTGTGCTGCGGCAGTCAAAAAAGAAAACAGAATGTTAGGAATTATTAGGAAGGGAACGGTAAATGAAACTGAGAATGTCATAATGCCTCTGTATCGCTCCATGGTGAGACCGCACCTTGAATACTGTGTGCAATTCTGGTTGCCACATCTCAAAAAAGATATAATTGTACTGGAGAAAGTACAGACAAGGGCAACCAAAATGATAAAGGGCATGAAACGTTTCCCCTACGAGGAAAGGCTAAAGCGGTTAGGGCTGCTCAGCTTGGAGAAGAGAGGGCTGAGGGGGGATATGATAGAAGTCTACAAAATCATGAAAGGACTTGAACAGGTAAATGTGAAATGTTTATTTACTCTTTCAGATAATAGAAGGACAAGGGGGCACTCCATGAAGTTAGCAAGTAGGACATTTGAAACAAACCAGAGAAAATTCTTTCATTCAATGCACAATAAAGCTCTGGAATTCGTTGCCAGAGAATGTGATTAAGGCAGGTAGTGTAGCTGGGTTTTAAAAAGGGCTGGAGAAGTTCATAAACTGCTATTAATTAATAGGGAATAGCAACTGATTTTTGCTGGCAACAGCAGCATTGAGAAAAAGCTAGTTTGCTTACTGTAAATGGTGTTTTCCATAGATAGGAGGAATTAGCCATGCTGTCTGGGACGTCCACCCAGCGGCCCGAGGCAGGAACTCTCTCCAGATATATAGAGCTCTGTGCAGCAGTTCCCGTGTGACTTCCTTAGTTGTTGAGAAAGCATGAGCAAGCAGCAAACAGCAAAATGAATAAGAGCAGATAGAAAGGAGTAGAGACTGTCCAGGGAGAAGAGTGGGGAGGCATGGCTAATTCATCCTGCTATCTACCGAAAACACCATTTAAGGTAAGCAAACTTGTTTTTTCCCATTGATAAGCAGGTTGAATTAGCCATGCTGTCTGGGAGTCCCCAGCTAGGGAAGACAAAGCACACTGTTTACAATGTTGCAAGGTGTCAGTCCTAGCTGTCATACTGCCAATACTCAGTGTGCAGAGAATCTCATTTCATTGGTGGACAACTCTATGTGCCAGTGGTGAAATGCAGTATCTCTTGCCCCATAGCCACATCTGATCTGGCTTGTTATTGGAGGCAATAATGTGACATGAAGGTACGTAGTGAGGACAAAGTTGCCACTTTTCATAAGTCTTCAAATGGCATGTTGTGAAAATGGGCTATAGAGGTTGCCGTGGCTTTGAACTGATGCGCTTTAACTTCTGAGTCAAGGCATTCCGGCTGAGCTGAGTAGCACAAATGAATACACTGGGTTAACCAGTTGGCTAATGTTCTTTTGGTTACGGGTAATCCTGGAGCATTTGGATTGAAGGAGTTGCGAATATTGATTAGATGAATAAGGTTCTCTATGTATAGTATGCTAGGGCTCTTTTGCAATCCAGAGTATGAAGCATTCTTTTCCTGCTGGATGCAGGTGGTTTAGGAATGAAGGTTGGTAAAATTGTCGTCTGATTCAGATGAAAAGATGAGACTACCTTTGGAAGGAAAGATGGACTAGTGCTTGAAGCTCACTAACTCGCCTCACTGAAGTTATTGCTACTAAAAATAACACCTTCCATGTGACGAATTTCATAGAAGCAGTTTGCATTGGGTCAAAGGGCAGAAGCATAAGTGTTTCCAATACTAGGTTGATATCCCAAGGAATCATCAATCTTGAGACTGGAGGATGGAGTTTCAAAGCGCCCCTCACGAAACGAGAAACCAAGGGATACGTGGATATGGAATTTCTTTGAATGGAAGGATGATACCCCACTATGGTGCTGAGGTGTACTCTGATGGATGATACTGCCTGGCCAGATGAGTAAAGCAAATACAGACACTCTAGCAACTATTCTGGTGAAGATCCAAAGAGGGTCAATCGATACTGACGCACACCAATGCAGGTATCTGTGCCATTTACCTGCATAATTTTTCCTTGTGGACGGCTTTCTGGAGGATATTTATTTATTTATTTAAATTCTTTTGATATACCGATACTCAAGACTAGTGTCTTATCGTACCGGTTTACAGTGAAACAAGGGTTAACCAATTAACTAGGAAGATAAAGTTACAATGAACAGGGATTTACAGAGAGGGAGAGTTGAGAGCAAAAGCATACGATTAACATAAAGTATAACATACCAAAGTTTAACATATGAGATATGAGAATGTCCTGAATTTCTGTCAGGAGAGGAAGGTGACAACACTTCCCTTTCAATTTCCAGGCCGTCAAATACAACAAATCCTGCATGGAATGAAGGAGTGCGCCATCTTCTCACATCAGGAGGCCCACTCTGCTTCACAGAGGGATTGGCGGCTGTACGGAGACATGAACGAGATAGGCGTACCACGGTTGTCTGGGCCATGCCGGCGCTAAGAGGATGAGATCCAACCTTTCTGCGATGCATTTCTGAATTACTCGATCTATCAACAGTATCGGAGGGTATGCATAAAACAGGCTTCTTTCCCACGGAAGCAGGAATGCATCCTGAGCGACTCTTCGATCACTTGGAATAGAACAAAACTTCGGCAGCTTCAAGTTGGACTCTGTCACAAAAGGGTCCATGCAGGGTACCCCCACCTCTTGAACAGAGTGTGCTACGTCCAGATGCAGCGTCCATTTGTGGTGATGAAAGATTCTGCTGAGCCTGTTGGCCTCCGTGTTCCTGATCCCTGGAAGACAGGCTGCTTGCAACTGAATGGAGTGCGTCAATGCCCATTCCAGGATCAGCACAGATTCCCTGCAAAGAGTCTTGAAACTGTACCCACCTTCTTTGTTTAGATAAAACATGGCAACCTTATTGTTCGTGTAGACCATTATTCTTTTCCTCTTTAGTAGATGAGAGAAGGTATAGATGGCGTGCCTTACAGCTCTCAATTCCAGAAGGTTGATTTGGAGAGTCCTTTCTCTGGGAGACCAAAGTCCTTGCATCTTTAAGTGCAGTACATGCGGCGGCGGCGGCGGCGGCCCCCCCCCCTCCCCCAAGCCCCTTATGGACGCATCCCTTCATCATAACTATCTGATGCACCAGGTTTCGAAACGGTGCCCCTGACTCTAGTCATGGGCTATAGCCACCAATTTAAGTCCAAGATCATTGGCTGATTCATGACCATCTGTGACGACATCGGGTGGTTGCGCTGAGACCACTGAGATTCGAGACCCCACTGGAGTCGACGCATGTGGAGGCGTGTATGGGGGGCCACATATATTGCTGATGCCATATGTCCCAAGGCAGCGAGAACTTGACGAGCTGTGTGATGTGGCTGGTTCTGCAACATGTAGACTAGGTCATGAAAGGTTTGAATTCTGTCTGTTGGTAGAAAAGCTTTGCAAGTTGTGGTGTTTATGACAGGCCCTATGAATTGAAGGATTTGAGAGGGATGGAGACTCGACTTTTTGTAATTGATGATGAAGCCTAGATTCTCCAGGCCGGCTATTTGTGCTTGATGTGAGCAGAGTAGATTGAAATTTGAGGCCACTAACAGCCAATTGTCCAGGTAGGGAAAGACTTTTATCCCTTTCTTGCGAGGGTGGGCCACAGCTACTGCTAAACATTTTGTGAATACTTTGTGTGCTGATGACAGGCCAAAAGAAGAACTTTGTACTGGTAGTGTTGAGTGTTCACTTGAAAACAAAGGCAGCGCCAGGAAGACAGGTGCATCGGAATGTGGAAAAACGCATCCTTGAGATCCAAGGAGCACATCCAGTCATTGGGTTGCAGAAAAGGCAGAATGGACATGAGAGAAATCATCATGTATTTTTCTCATAGAATTAATTTGTTGAGGGCTCAAGATGGCCCACAATCCTCCACTCTTTTTGGAGATGAGGAAGTATTGGGAATAGAATCCCTGATTTTGCTGATGTTGAGGTACCACTTGGATCGCCTATTGTTTGAGCAACATCTGTAATCCTGTTGGAGAAGCATTTTGTCTGTCTTTCCCCAAAAGGGTGGAGAAAAGAAGGGCAACATCAGAACCCTCTGAAACTTCAGTATGTATCCATTCCGCACAAGGCTGAGAACCCAAGAATCCGATGTTATGGGGGCCCAGGCTTGGTAAAAAGAAGAGAGCCTGCTGCCAACCATAGCTGTGGAAGGTTCAACTTCAAAAAGACTTTTGTGATTTTGGTTATTGTTTTGGGGTTACTTTTGAGGACGCTGAGTTCTGGGGCATCCTCGGGTCTGAGTCTGTTGAGGCTGCTGCCTCTGTGGTTGATGGGGGGAATTGGTAGGATGCAAAAGGCCTCTATGAGAGCCTTTGGTAGAAGGGCTTCTTATACGTTGGATAGAACTGTCTGGCAGATGTCTGCTCCATGGATGATGTGAGGGAGGAGACAGCAGCACTCCATTCTTTGAACTAAGAAACCATGTCCCGAAGTTTATCACCACACAAACTGTCCCCTTTGCAAGGGAGATCTGCCAGTTTCTCATGGACTTCATCGCGAATTGCGCTGGCTCTCAGCCAGGCCATCCTTCTGGCCATTATCAACGTTACCGACATCCTAACTGTTGTCTCAAATGCTTCATAGATGGTGCAAAGCAGGTGGTGTAAGCCCTCCTCCAAGTCTGCTATGACCTGAGCCCGTGGCTGATCATCAGCGGACTGATCAACTCCTGGTTTCAGCCCTGAGGGCATTCACAGAGGTATTGCATGATATAGAATTGATGCTGTTGTATCTTGGCATTAAGCAGCACACTCAATACCTTCTTGCCAAAATCATCCAGGTATTTTCTGTCTTTACCCGGGGGTGTATGCGAGTACAATCTAGTCTTCTTGGCTTGTTTCATGGCTGATTCTACCACCACCGATGCATGAGGCAATTGGACTGGCCCATAATGTGAGGATTTATGCATTCTAAACTTCAGGTCCGACTTCCAAGAAGTGGATGGAGTGGAAAAAGGAGACTCCCACGATTTGTCCATGAACAGCGTCCAGGACCGCATGTGAAGGGAGTGCAGTTGGCTCTGATGGAACATCAAAGATTTTAAGAATTCCATGCACCTCTGACCTGAAATCCAGCAATTTTTTGGTCTCTACCTTCAAGAACGCCCTCACCTTCTCAATGAATTTAGAATATGATAGGTCCTCTGGAGATGAAGACTGTTCTGGTGGCTCCTCTGGGAAGTCCGATGGTATATCCATGGACGAACCTGGTGAGGGTGGAGAAGAGTATACAGGCTCTCACACGAGTCTCGAGGCTGCAGAGCTTAGATCAGCACTGGTATTGCTGTCTGCCTCAATGTCCTGTGGGGGAGAAGAGGGAACAGAGAGTGATAAGGCTTCCTCCGAGGGGCTAGAGAGGTACAGGTTTGTTGACCCATCTGAAGAGTCGAAAAGGAGTGAAAAATCCCTGTTATCTGCGACATGGCTTGAGAGGCTGCGCCATCTATCTGAGGGTGACGTCTGCTTTTAATTTTCTGACAATTGAGGACCTGGGACTCACAACACCTATTAGTCATTTACTCTTACTCCCAGAACAGGAGTGATCCTTTAAGGGAAATTTCATAAGATTAAACTTTGAAATTGTAACAGCCAACCAATTCTCAGCCACAGCTGATGCCTGGCTGCTAACACAGAAGCCACCCCTCTGGTAAAGGGATGGACCAAAGCGCAGCCCTGGTATTCAACCAGTTTCATTGACCTACTGAGACAGAAACAAACAAGCACGAGCCACAGGGAGCAGGAGTAGGCTAACTGCAATTCATTGCCACTGCCTGAAGGCCTGCATAAGGATAGCCTCAATTCTCCAATCCTGCGCATCCCCCAATGCTGCTTCCCCTACTACAGGAAGATTGTCCATTTGGAGACGGCACATACCAGCGCATCCACTTTCGGAAAACACAACTGCTCTTTCACTGTCTGATTCAGGGGGTACAGGC
Source organism: Rhinatrema bivittatum (assembly GCF_901001135.1). Taxonomy (NCBI): domain Eukaryota; kingdom Metazoa; phylum Chordata; class Amphibia; order Gymnophiona; family Rhinatrematidae; genus Rhinatrema; species Rhinatrema bivittatum. Next base: position 14,269 of record NW_021821432.1, on the reverse strand, counting down.
CAACCAAGGCTCATCCCGCTTTAAAATTAGCTTCCGGAGTGTCCCATTCAAGGCTAATCAAGGTATTAAAATGGGATTCTTCTTTGGCTCAGACATGGAACAAACACAGATACTCCCAACAACGTCAGAATATAGGAGATCAGAGATGGCAACCATTCTATTTGACTCCAAACCGAGAGGGATTTCCCCATTCTACAGGAAGTAAAGATCGCCCTCGTCAACTGAGCCAATGGGGTCCTCCATCAGTGGAACCCAGAGCAGACCCAGACATACACAGACGATTATCCACGGCACCAGACCTGAGGGATTTAGCAGCCTGCGATCCTGAACTTCTAGGTTTGGCCAGTTCTGCCGAACATTAGAAGGGTCTGCAGCCCTTGAAAAAATTCCACCCAAGGAAAAAGATGGAAGGATCCATGCCAAAACCAGGGGGTATTGGAGCGGCACCCACTGAGAAGTCCTCCCCTGCTGAAATTCCAGTTATGGGAGCCTTAAAACCAGGGGAAACTTCAGACCGATCCCCCTCTAGTTCCATTCCCATATCCTGCTGGGAAGGGCCGGGCTCAGCCAAATAGCAGGAGTTAACTCTCCCTGAGCCTCCAGGCAGTGCTGACAAGATTAGAGAGGATACCCTGTTGTGATGCCCGAATACGGCAAGCAGTGCAAATCACAAGGCGCTTAGGATTCTTTGCTAACAGCACCATGGATAAGACTAGCAGCACACTTACAAATGTCTGTCTATTGTGCATCCAACTGTGTGTCCGTAAAAGGCAAGACCGGATAGGATGCCCAAAAAACAGGATGCTAAAATTAGGAAGCCCTAGTACGGGACATCTATATTTCAGATTGGATATTCCAAAAGCATGTATCTCAACATGAAGGACTTAGGCATTAGGATCTGATGAACGCTCAAACTACGGATGCCCAATCTGCATGATCCAGAGAGACACCCAACCTGGATGTGCAAGCATGAAGACGTGGTAGAGCTGCATAGGAGGCGGCACGTGAACACTGCTGCAGCCTACCACACAGCATTTCAGAGAAGCCTGAGAGCAGGGCCTAGCCAAAAGGCTGCTCAACCTGTCAAATCTGCCAGGACTCTCCAAACCTCTCACAGAGGTGGGAAGGAACATCGGATCAACATGCCAAGGCTCGGAGACCAGACCAGAAAAGGGAGAGAGGAATCCCTAAAACTATCCCCCTCTCTTATGAATTTAATTATTATTAGGTTTTTTCATCCCTTTACTTGAGCTCAGCCCGTCCTGGCTGAGGATAGAGTCAGTCTCCGGCTGCAGGGGAGAGGGCTAATGCCTTCACCGCCACGCTTGGCTTACTATACTTGCTAGCCTCTCAGCTGATTCTCTCCTGGCAGCTAAGTCCAAGCTGGAAAACTGGCTCCCGGACCAAGGCACTCGACTGAAGGAGGGATCCTCAGATATCACCCTCAGGAGAACTCAACTGAGGGAGGGACCACAATATATCACCTCAGGAGAAGCGGTGCATGATTAATCTCCTTTTCCTCCTCCTCTTTTTTTTTTTTTTTAAACAAGCAATCCTCAATAGGGAGATGCAAGTCCATCATCTGCTGGAGAATACTGGTGGGCTGACATCAGTGCAGGGAGATATATACCAAGACGTCAGCTTTACTCCATCTCCATCTGTTGGTAGAGGTGCATAACGCACTGGTTGTTGATTAACCTGTCTGAATGCTGAGAAAGATATTTATTTAATATTTGGGTATTTGCCAGGTACTTCTGACTTGGATTGTCCACTGTTGGAGGCAGGATACTGGGCTTGATGGACCCTTGGTCTGATCTAGTATGGCATATTGTACGTCCTTATGTTATATTCTTAACAAAAATGATAAGTAGTAATAATAGTACCACCTTTTCCAGTGATCACCAATTCCCATTCCACCCCTCTGATGCAACCCTACAAAGGTTCTCACTCCCAAATCTCCGAGCCTACCTTTTCTTGGACCTTACAGTAGTATCAGAAGCAGAAAGTGAAAAGTCCTCCTTCTGATACCACTGCTTTGAGGACCACAGGAGAAAAAGAGGATTAGAGAGAGGTAGGAGGGTGAAAAGGAGATGGAAGGTCTACTCTGGGCAAGTGCTAAGAAGGAAGAAGAGGTTCAGATTCAGGATGATGGCAGATTCATGATAGCATTCACTTCCAGAAGCTTTGATATGGAATTAATTTTCCCATGCAGGATCTTGATGCAAAGCTCTACTAGGAAAGTTTTCCAGTCCAAAATAGATATATTTGTAGACAGAATAATTTGAAGATTTGGAAGTTGAAAGGTAAGTTATACTGTCCTATACTCATCCACAACCCCACTGGGATCCTTAAGGGTGCAAATGGCCGGAAACTACTGTGCTCATAGCTGAAAAAAATTATTACTCTACATTAAACTAAAATGCAAGAAGAATGAAAGCAGAAGCAATGACTAGCCAATATTGAGGACAGACGTCTTAAAGAGGTGGCTCCTTCGATAAAGAACAGAAAGGAATTGAGTAAAGTTGAACTAAAGGGTTCCACCACCACCTAGTGTTTTGTGAAAGTTCAATACTTATTAGTATGTGAAACTTCAGCCTGATATGCAATGGGGTTTTTCATACTTGTGCATAAATAAAGGAACGTGCAGTGGACCCCACTGTTATTTTATTTAAGAAAATATCTTGGTCAAATCTGAAATAATTTTTACTTAAGATTAATGTCTAAAAGTAATGTCAAAAAACACACTGAATGTTTAGTCTCCAAACAGTACCTCACAACTATAGGACTAGTTCATGTGGATATAAAGAGGCTGCTCACATCCAAGTGTTCCAGAAAACCATTTTCTTCTTTGTCAATGGAATTGATTTTATTTAGAAAAATCAGTGCCTCCTTAGGATTTTGAAATTATCTGGTAAATTTTAAAAGGAGCGCGCGTATGCCCTTAAACACTCGTATCGACACACAAGCAAAGATATGCTTAATTTTGTATAGTGAGTGCAAGTACAAGCATATCATTTAAAATATCCCTGTCATGCGTAAGTGTGCAGCTTTTACATGCATATTTTAATAACATGCTCACACAAGTGACCATGGGGGGGGAGGGGGAGAAAGAGAGACTCTGTAAGAGAGGCAATCTGACACACTATATCTCTCCCACTGTAAGAGGGCACTTTCAACTCAGGGTGGGGTTTACAAAGGTCTACAGACCCATGCGCCCTAAGCAGACCAATGTAACACCGCCCCCCCTCAAAAGCCTACTCTGAGTTGACAGTGCCCTTCTGACAAAGGTGCTCTCCCACCCCCACCCCCCCGTTCAGGAACCCTCCGACCCAAAATCTCCAGACTTGTGTCTCATCAGAACCAGTAGTAAAGTTATGCAGATAACATGGCAATGCATGCCATGATCAGACTTAGTAAAGGGGCGGGACATGGGCTTAACCCCGAATTTTGCAGTTTCCTTATTCTTGACGCACACACAGGTATGTACGCGCATATTTCCCGGCTTCTTAAAATTTGCGATGCTCGCGCACTGCCCACATACTTGTGGATGGGGCTATTTTTTTGTGCGAGCAACACTTTTAAAATCTACCTCTAAGGCTATAAAAATAATCAAAAAACTGAGAAACAAGGCTGTAAGAATTCATAATTAAAATCATTTGCCTGCCAGGTTGATTCTTTAGACATAACTTACAAACAAATATATAGCTAGCTTCCCAAGGAAATGTTGTGTTAGGAAATCTGTTGTATCATTATAAAATTCTATTATTTCCTAGGTCCAAGGTTACAATACAGTTTATTTCTTCTTTATAACATAGGATCCAGTTCTAATTTTTAATAACCAGTGCCATCTAAAAACTTAGAACTTTAAATCTGCATTCTGCATAATCTTGATAAGAACATAAGAATTGCCATACTGGGTCAGACCAAGGGTCCATCAAGCCCAGTATCCTGTTTCCAACAGTGGCCAATCCAAGTCACAAGTACCCAAACATTAAATAGATCTCAGGCTATTATTGCTTATTAATTAATAGCAGTTTATGGATTTTTCCTCTAGGAATTTCTCTAAATCTTTTTTAATCCCAGTTATACTAACTGCTGTAACCACATCCTCAGGCAATGAATTCCAGAGATTAACTATGCGCTGAGTGAAAAAGAATATTCTTTTTTTTTTTTTTAATTCTTTATTTCTCATTTTCAACAAAAATACAAACATATAAATAATATTGCATTTGGAAATACATGAGTTGAGTTGCAACTATAAAGTTAAAGAAATTCCACTTTCTCCATTAATTAACAACTTAAATCTTTGGTGCAAGTTCAAAATCATTAGTATCAAACAGCCTTGAGAGCTTGTTGAAACGTTAGATAGAAACCATGGGGAGTTTATAAAGAAAACATTTTTGTTAATTTGTAATAGGGTATCTCATAAATTCTACTATAACACATATCATCTTACTAATTTGAGACTGGGGATGAAGATGGGACTTGTCTCTGTTCGAGAAAATCTTTTAATTGTTCAGGTATGAAAAAAAGAAAAATATCATTTTGTTTTCTTAATATACATTTACACGGAAATCTTAGTGTAAAGGTATATCCTAACGAAATCACCTCTTGGCGATAAGCCAAAAAGGCTCTCCTTCTTAATTGGGTAGAATATGCCAGATCAGGAAATATCTTTATTGGCTTTTCCATGTAGTTGACTGGATATTTTTGAAAGTAACTTTTCATAATTTGATTTATATCACTAATTAAAGAAAAATTTACTAAAAGGGTTCCCCAGTCAATTATCTGAGCACTAGTCTCAAGAAAGTTGGTGAGGTCTCCTTGAAATGGCAACTCTTCTCTATTATTAATATTCCTATTTTTTGGCAGGAAGTAACAATTTACTATAGAAATATTTTCTCCAGAGATTATGCCAAGTATATCCTTTAGAAATTTTTTCAGAGTGACTGAGGACAATTCCCCAATCACTCTAGGGAAATTAAAAAATCTTAGATTATATTTTTTGGCACTATTCTCTAGAGTCTCCAGTCTCCTAGTAATTATTCCCCTGTCTTTGACAACGGCTACTTGAAATTCTAGATTTTTCTTATGAGAATCTTCTAATCCTTTTATCCTGTCAGCTGACTCCTTGATCTGTTTTTGAACTTGCAACATATCTTGTTGATTCCCGATCATTAGCGCATCTACTTTCCTTTCTAATACCTTTATATTAGTTGACATTCCCACCATCATTTCCCACAATGTCTCAAGTGTTACCACCGCAGGACGGGCGGGTGGTCCTGGATTATTACCCTGGGATAGATGTTGCAGATTCCCATCTAAAGGAGTTGCTGACTCCAAATCTATTTCTGCAATAGTTGGAGTTGCACTCCTGGTAACAGGTGCTTCACCTCCGATAACCTCGGCCGAAGCTCCCTCAGGGCTTGAATCCACCAGTCTTTGTGCAGGTGGTATGCCGATATTAGGGCTAAGAGAAGTCTCATCCGCAGGCACACTTAACCTTCCCTGGTTGAGTGGCACACCGGAATCCTTGGTCTTCTCTACATTTATAGCAGGGGAGAGCATAAATCTACTTATTTCCTGTTGTATTGGTGATGGTAAGGGAAGTGAGGGAAAAATCCTCACTTTCCCTTTACGCTTGGGAGGCATAATTCTTAATAAACAGATAAATTACAGGATACACAGTAGTTATGCTCTGCTTATGAAACCCAAACACTAACGTAACAACAGAATCTTAAGCAGAGGGATGGTAATACGTTACAGTCCATAATATTTGGAAATACCTTTTTAAATTATCCAGCATAGATGACTTTGCCGACTCCCCGACGAATCCGGGCGAAGCCGGGCTAAGCCGGTACAGCGCGCGCCCCTTGAGCGCGCGCGGCTTTAGCAACGCGCCGGCTCTGCTACGCGCCGCATGTGCCCCGCTTAAATGGGGCACTTCCGGGTCCGCCTCCGGGTCCGCCCTTGCAACGTCACGGGTCGAAATCCACCGCAGCTGAGAGATACCGTCGGGCAGGGTCTCTTACCCCGGCTACTCACAGGCAGTTCGTGCAGGTATGTTGGAGTGTTCTTTCTCTCTGCGCCCTCGGATTGAGTTCCAAAGTGCCCCGCTTAAATGGGGCACTTCCGGGTCCGCCTCCGGGTCCGCCCTTGCAACGTCACGGGTCGAAATCCACCGCAGCTGAGAGATACCGTCGGGCAGGGTCTCTTACCCCGGCTACTCACAGGCAGTTCGTGCAGGTATGTTGGAGTGTTCTTTCTCTCTGCGCCCTCGGATTGAGTTCCAAAGTGCCCCGCTTAAATGGGGCACTTCCGGGTCCGCCTCCGGGTCCGCCCTTGCAACGTCACGGGTCGAAATCCACCGCAGCTGAGAGATACCGTCGGGCAGGGTCTCTTACCCCGGCTACTCACAGGCAGTTCGTGCAGGTATGTTGGAGTGTTCTTTCTCTCTGCGCCCTCGGATTGAGTTCCAAAGTGCCCCGCTTAAATGGGGCACTTCCGGGTCCGCCTCCGGGTCCGCCCTTGCAACGTCACGGGTCGAAATCCACCGCAGCTGAGAGATACCGTCGGCAGGGTCTCTTACCCCCGGCTACTCACAGGCAGTTCGTGCAGGTATGTTGGAGTGTTCTTTCTCTCTGCGCCCTCGATTGAGTTCCAAAGTGCCCCCGCTTAAATGGGGCACTTCCGGGTCCGCCTCCGGGTCCGCCCTTGCAACGTCACGGGTCGAAATCCACCGCAGCTGAGAGATACCGTCGGGCAGGGTCTCTTACCCCGGCTACTCACAGGCAGTTCGTGCAGGTATGTTGGAGTGTTCTTTCTCTCTGCGCCCTCGGATTGAGTTCCAAAGTGCCCCGCTTAATGGGGCACTTCCGGGTCCGCCTCCGGGTCTGCCCTTGCAACGTCACGGGTCGAAATCCACCGCAGCTGAGAGATACCGTCGGGCAGGGTCTCTTACCCCGGCTACTCACAGGCAGTTCGTGCAGGTATGTTGGAGTGTTCTTTCTCTCTGCGCCCTCCAAGAATATTCTTTGATTTGTTGTAAAGGAGCTGCTTGCTAACTTCAAGGAGTGCCTCCTAGTCCTTCTATTATCTGAGAGAGTAAATATCCGATTTATAGTAACCTGTTCAAGTCCTTTCATGATTTTGTAGACCTCTATCATATTCCCCCCTCAGTCATCTGAAGCTTGAATTTCCTTTATTTGCTGGATTTGTTGCTATTCCCCTTACTTTTATTTATTCCCACTAATGCCCCTCATTCTTTTCTAGAAACACACATCTGCTTCTTTCTATATTTTGTCTGGGTTCCTACTATCTGAAAGTTAACTATACTCAACCTATTACATAAGCGCTGCATACATACTAAATTCTTCTTTAATCTGTTGTGATTACTCAATGGCATCATCCCGCTCCAGAACATCTGACTATGGCCCAGAATGCAGTAGAGTTTTTTCAGCTATAAGAATATTTCTTTGAACCTGGCTACATAGATATCAACCATCAAGAATTCTGAGCGGTATCGTTGAGTACGAGTTGTGCTGGGCGCTGCTGAGGAGAGTCAAGAGGAACCCTATGCTTTATGCACAGCTCTCATTTGGCATATGTTGGACACTTATTCTAGCATTGCTTGGAGGAAGGTATGCAAGGTTTGCCAATCCTCAGGAGTAGAAAGCATGGATGCCTTGCTTGTTGCTTTCCGCTCATAAAGGCATTTTGTTGCAATGGAAACAGGTCCATTCACCTACTGTGCGGACCTGAGTGGAGAATTCATTAACTTTAAAGAATGCCGAGAGGGCAGCAATGCAGAGCATGGAGGGCACCAGGAAAGTGCAATATGATATGAGGAATGTTTGGAAGGTAATTGGTTAACCATAATTAATGTGTTTGACAATAAGATATCAGATACTGAAGGTTACTATTATAAATTAATCTTGCCTGTGTGTTCTTCTGTGCACACTGCACTAACTGGTGGCCCCTTTTTCGTCTATGTTTCTAAATCCACTTCTGAATGCAGAAAAACTAGATGTTAGTTGATGGTTTTTAACAGTTTTGCATCTTATTTTGTTTAAATACAAATTAACTTTAAGAAAAAAGGTTTATTTCCCATTACTTCTTGCTCTTGCAGATGATCTGAACACAACTCCAGAAACAAACCCACAGCTATGAGATTTTCTACTCTGTAAACTATTAGATTTGAACAAACAACTGCCGAGCAACTGAAGGCAAAAACTGCTCCAAACACCCAGGCAGCAGCTTGTTTTCCAGTTCAATATTGTCTAGTAGAAATGTTTACTTTATATTCTAATGTATCACATCTATGCCACTTCTCCCTCCCAGCACCCTCCACTAAAAGTTACCTTCTGTCCTGACTGTATCTCAGACCAGGGGGCTTCGTAGTCCATTTTCCAAAGCTCCTGTGCAAGACTGTAGAAGTTAATTTCATAGTCATATGGCTTTCGGGATAGATCCTTTATTACTGCAGCAAAAAAAAAAAAATTCCAAAATAAATTTTGGCTGAATTTCTTTTTACTGTATCAGATGTAAGCTTGAGGAAAGGAGATATATGGTACATATACAAAAAAATTAAAATTAGAGTAAAATATTCTTAAAGGCACAATCAAACCATATGCACAGCAGGACTTTTATTCAGTAAAAAAAAGTAACATTACCCTTTTTCAGCTACTTGTCTAAAATGCACAGCCACATACAAGGTTCAAATTAAACACCAAAATGCAATCTCCTTGATTAAATGTTATTGACAAAACAAACAATGCTAAAAACATATTCTGGGATTACTCGTTTAAAAAAAAGTTATTGTAGGAGATCTACTAAATGATTGCAATCGAGACTCAGAGAGGGTAATTTTTTAAGAGCCCGCGTAGGGCTGAAATCCACGAAGAGAAAGCAGACTTATGTGTATTTAAAAATTGGGGGTATGTAGAAACCTGCATGGTATATGCACACACATTCACACCTGCTTAACAGCAGATATAAGTGTGAATGCATACAGTTACGCACAGGCTTTTGAAAATCAAAAGTAAACGCATAAAAAAAAATCGATTACCTGCCCCAACTCTGCCCTCCTGAAATGCATCTTTTGAGTATGTGTAGCAGTACGTGCGAAATCGCTTCCACGCATACTTTTACGCGCACAATCCCCAGGGCAATTTCCAAAAAACCCACTTACATGCATAAATGCTTTTGAAAATCAGGCCCAAATATTAAACCGTGTAGTGCGTGTTTCTAGTTCCCCATTTTATTTCAAAGTGATTTACATATACATAAACATATTTATTTTATGGGGTCTATTTTTAGCCACTGTCCAGCCAGATAAAAGTATCAGGCTGTTGGGATATACCCAGCTATTCGGAAGTCCTAAAGGTTTCCAGCTAGGTTAGCCTGATAATGCAGAAAATTTGCATTTATCTGGCTAACTTAGCCAGATGACACGTTATCTGTCTATTTCAGGGTCAGTCAGAACGGCAGGATTTTCAAATCTCACCATTTGAGCTCCCCCTCAGATTAGCAAAGATCTCCTCTTCAGTTGCTCTGATCAACATCAGGGTAGTGGCTCTGTGTTCCCCCATGGTTTGGGGAGAAAGATTATTCCATGGGGATTCTTTCAGACCCCTGGCCAGACTTGCCTCAGCATCTCTCTCTTCTGGGAGATCTCGTCTACTCCAAGTTTCTGGATAATTTGACAAAGACGATGCTCATCAGTGTCATAAAGGAAAAGGAGCCGAGAACAGATGTAGTCAGACTTCTTCAGTACCTACAACCTCCAGTGGACTTTGCGGCTATCTCAGTGAACTAACTTCAAGGACCTGCAAATGAAGATGTTGCAGGCACAGGACCAATTTTGATGAATTTGCAACCCGCCTCCTCCGATGGACAGAGAGATTCAGTCCTTCCTCTTGGAACGGCTCCAAGTCACCCAAGAAGTGGTAAATCTTGAAAATTGGCGGCGTATGGCTACCGCTTTTGCTTCTTTTGCCCTCCTCCTACCCAACAGATTCCAGTTTTCATCTCTGACCCTTCTTAATCTGCCCATCTGCAGCTGGAGGTTGAGTCGCTCCTTCTGCAGAAGATTGCTGAAACTGTCACTTCTCAGGAGATTGGCTAAGGATTCTGTTCCTAGTATTTCCTAATCCCCAAGAATTGGAGGGATTGAGACCTCTAATGGACTTGTGAAGACTCAACATGTTGTTGGAGAAAGAGATTCAAGATGAAATACCTCCAGGCGATTCTTCTTTTCATTCAGCAGTAGAGATTGGATGTGTGCTCTGGCTCAAAAGACAATTATGCACATATTCCCATTTACCCCCACCCATCAGACATTCCTTGGTTTGTGGTGAAGATGTACACTACCAATACAAATTGCTCCCCTTTGGCATGAGCACAAAGTAGGAACACACAACAAGAGGCCTGTAACATTCCCTTGCAGGTTTCTCCTACAGGCCCCAACCTGTATGCTCCTTCACTTGGATGCTATACCTCTAGAACATAGAGGAACTTAAGGTTGGCTTTGGGGCCTAACTGTGTGGAAACCTTTTGGGAGGGGAGTGGAAACTGAACCTGGATATTTCAGAAAGGTTGGATCTGATATTTAGCACCACTTAGCCAGATAAGTCCCAAACTTGTACGATTAAGTGGCGCATCTGAATATTCAATGGCTGCCAATTAGCCAGATAACTTCTTATCCGACGAAATAGTTAGCCAGCTAAGTGTTGAGACAAATAGAGGTGTAATGGGGAGGAGCTTATTCATCCAGCTAAATAAGTAGTTATATTAGACTTATCCGGCTAATAGGGTGATTTATCAAAATGCATTATGGCATTAACACCGCAATAATGCATGGCACGAATGCAAATTTTTCGAAGGGGAAGGATTTAAGAAATGAGAGGCAAAATATAAGCTGTGCGATATGCCCGTAACCCAATTTGCGCTAAAGATGTGAGAGAGAGAGAGAGAGAGACAGAGACAGAGACAGACAGACACTCTGGGGAGGCCTTCACAGTATTCAACTATTTATATTACGATAGGAGGGCCAGCTAATAACTAGAGGTGATGTTTTGGTGGTGGTTTAGGGTTTTGGGGCCAGTTTAACATGCAGAGCGAGACGTACGAATAGCACAGTACATTTTGGTGAAGATTTTAAGTTATTTGGAGCAGGGGCGGATTGGCCTATCGGGGGATCGGGCATCCCCCGGTGGGCTGGTCGCTCTAGTCACGTGGTCTGCTGAGCGCGGTTGTGACAGAGCCGCGCTCGGCAGACCACATGGTAATCTCCTGGGCCGGCCTGGGCAGCAAATCTCTGGGCCGGTCGTCATCGGGAATCCGCCCCTGATTTGGAGTGAGGAAAGTCTCACAAAATGAGATTTCTACAATGTTCTCTTGCCCTAGCTTGACAGTACCATTATAGAATCTGTCAAGCTAGGGCAAGAGAACACTGTAGGAATCTCATCTTGTGTGAGACTTTCCTCACTCCAAATGATTTCAAATCTTCACTGAGTTGTACTGTGCTGTTTCATTGTATCATTCTGCATGTCAATCTGGCCGCCAAAACCCTAAACCACCACCAAAACCTCACTTTGAGGTTATTAGCTGGCCCTCCTATAGTGATATAAATTGTTGACTTCTATGAATGCTTGTTAAGAGTCTCTCCCCCCCCCAGTAGGTAATAGCCTGTCTGGGAACTTCACAAGTAGCAAAATACAATACACTACCTATGCAAAGCACCAACATAGATTCAGTACTGTGTGCTCAGGCCGAGCGCACCATTAGCCCCCGTTTGGACGCGCGTTTTCCACGCGCTATTACCCCTTATACAGTAAATGTTGATGAGCCTATTAGTTAGTCCCGAGCGATACAGAAAGTAAAATGTGCAGTGAAGCCGCACATTTTACTCTCAGAAATTAACACACCTGCCCAAAGGCAGGCATTAATTTCGGCCAGCACTGGGAAAGTGTACAGAAAGGCAGAAAAAACTGATTTTCTGTACATTCTCCGACTTAATATCATAGCAATATTAAGTCGGAGGCCCCAAAAAAAAAAAAAAAAATTTAAAAATCTGCCCGCGGCCTGCGAGTTGGAAAATAGATGCTCAATTTTGCCAGCATCCGTTTTCCGAACCCGTGGCTGGTCAGCAGGTTCGACAACCAACACCGGTAAAATTGAGCGACGGCTGTCAAACCTGCTGACAGCCACCGCTGCTGCCAATGAGGCGCTAGTGTCCCTAGTGCTTCCTTATTAGTGCAGGCCCTCATTTGCATACAGAATCGCGCGCCCAGGAGAGTGGCCTGGGCGCGCGTTGGGAGAGCGGGCGCTCGCCTCAGAGTGGCCGGCTCTCCGTGCATTTTACTGAATCGGCCCGATAGCGCGTGGTGCAGTAATTCTAAATTAGCATAAACATGCCCCTTTTCCTTATCACGGGCGTTAGTCCATGCAAAATTATAGCATTTGACGAATCTAGGGGTAATTAGCTGGATAAGTTAGATCTGCTATTGAGCAGGTCTAAAGTTAGCCATATAACTTATCACTAAAAATTATCCCGGCTAAATTAGCTGCATATGTTTACCTGGCTAACTTCTCTGGGGGCCAGCTATCATTGAATATGGACCTCTTGGTGGGTCGTGTATAGATAGCAGAGCAAGGGAGTTACTGGGTAAGAGCCCTAAATCTCTGTAGTTCTTCCAAGTCCAATGGCTTTGCTGAGAGCACCAGGATCTCCTGGGCACATGTGCATGGTTCCAACAGCTGACACTGAGGGAGAGAATTGAAGGCAGACAGACTACGTAGCTTCATCCAGAAGCCTATGCCATGCATACCATGGATACGCAATCCATACCCTCAAATCACATCCAGCCTGGAGAGCGTAGGAGAAAGGAAGAGACTGAGCTCAGATATTTTCTGGCCCAATCTTTTCAGATCCATCCTAATGCCAGTGAAAAATCGGACAGCCCTGATTCAGGAAGACAACATCAGAGCATTGTCTACATCACCAACCTGTTGTGTTGGGGCAGCAGTGGAACAATGCTACAATATATAAGGGCTTCAAAGACATGTGGAAAGATCTTCACACCCAAACTCAAAACATTTCAAGAACTGGTCAGCTAAAAGAAGCCATTAATACCCTGAAAGCCGTGCATGCTGAAGTCTTATTCCATCTATGGTCATCGGACAGATTAACCACAACAATTACAGAAATGACCATCTGTGTATGCCAGCTAACAGATTCAAGGGGACTGACACCAGCACTGCACGCCCCATCCACCAAATCGATGGACTCCTTCCACTGAATCCATGCCACATGGACATGGCGGCCATGGCCATCTCAGAGGATGCCAGATCATAAGTGGAAATGTTTCTGAGGAACATCAAATCTTGGATGGGAAAAGGCTGCCTCCTGACTATCCCTCATAGTTTCTTCTCGATGGTTTCTGTGAGGGACTTACCCCTCACCTGCTGAAGTCTTATCTCTGTCTTGCAGACTGTAGGAACCATCTTTGACACACAGGAGATAGAACACAAGCAGTGAAACATTTATACACAATAATGGTAATGGCTAAGAAATTGTGGGTGGCATTTATTTACAATTATAATAGCACAGTGGTTTACACATTCCTGCATAGGGAGAAGAATAGTCAGCAGAAAAAAGTAGGTGGTATTGCCTCTGTATAAGTCCCTGGTAAGACCTCATTTGGAATGCTTCATAGAAGTTTTGGAGACGTCAACTTCAAAACTATATAAACCAATTGGAGTTGGTGCAAAGAGTGGCTATAAAATGATAGGTGATTCTCGTTCAAAAGCATATAGGGACAGCAAAGGTCCAAACATGTATTCCCTAGAGGAAAAGTGAGATTAGGGGAGATATATGAGAGACATTTAAAATATCTCTAAGGTTTCCATGCACAGGAGGTGAGCCTCTTTCAAAGGAAAGGAGGCTCTAGAACGAGAAGGAAGCCTAAAGCTTTTCTGTTTTACCAAGCATGACCAGAGCTGACCAGAATAAGTCAGGTACTGGGATGCTCAAGTAATTTGGAGCATTCTTGACCACCAAGTAAATATAAAAAAATGGATAAACGAAAAAGCTGTAACATAGTAAATGACAACAAATAAAGATCAAGTGGCCCATCCATTCTGCTCACATGAGATTCTTCTAGCTTCTATCACCCTAGGTGGATGAGCCTACATATTCCCATGTACAAACCAACACCAGCTCTCCCCAACTCCCACCATGTTTTCCACCCGACCTCTGAATCCCCCC
>NW_021821431.1:0-71175 GCF_901001135.1 Rhinatrema bivittatum | reverse complement strand
GAGGAGGAGGAGGAAGGAGGAGTGTGTTGTTGGTGGTGGAGGGTGTGGTGTTTAGTGGTGGGTGAGGAGGAGAGAGGAGTATGTTGTTGGTGTTGGTGGCGGTGGGTGGAGGAGGAGGAGGATGGAGGTGAGAGGAGTGGTAGGAGAGAGGAGAAGAGGGGGTTTGAGAGTAGGGGGAGGGGGAGGGGGATGGAGAGGGGGAGGGGGAGGGAGAGGAGGAAGGGGGACGTAGGGGAATGAGGAGTAGGGTAGAGCAGGGACAGGGGTAGTGGGAGAGATAGGCAGGAGGGAAGTGATAGGAGGGAGGGGGAGGGGGATGGGGTGAGGGGCAGGAAGGATGGTGGGAATGAGGGAGTTCGATTCCATGAACCCCTGAAGACTGCACAGCTGAGACTTCTCGTCTCATCATACCCCAGTGAAACGCACAGCCATCTTGATTTACTAACATTTGCAACGCAAACGGAACCTAATACGTAGTACGTACTCACGCACTAACATTTAGTGAAACGTAACTACTCCATTTTGGAATAATAATTTGTATTGTATTAATACGAACGCCGGCAAATGTCTAACCCGTCAATTAAATGACGAAACAATAGTCTGATCATAAGCTACACCTACTAAGACCACGCTAGCTATTGCTTGTTCAGCAGTTTGTAAATTGTTTGTTCAGCAAAACCAGAACGCATGTGTGAAAGATAAGAACTGTAAAGTGTATAAAGGTTTGCTCCTAAGGGGGCGTGGCATGCAGTTGTACTAAGCCGTTGTCTTAGCTGCATCTTGCTGGCAATAAAAGTTATCTTTACGGATCAGTTGTCTGGGCCTCCTTACTGACTAAAAAGAGACGGTTACATTGGCGAGCCAGCCAGGAGGTACCGGAGACGCTATTTTAGCTCTCCAGAAGGTCCGGTAGTTTGGTGGCGGAGCAGTCCCCCAGACTACCTGGTGAGTGGCCACCGCTGAGTTCAGCGATCAGGTTTCTGAGGGGACGTTCCACAGAAATTCTGCTGGGACCTCTGGGTTGATGATCGGGAAGAAGGCTTTCACGACGATCGGAAGACCCCTGCAGGCGAGTATTATGGGTACATGGAAATAAGTGAAGAATAGATAAGGAAATAACCGGTCCATCCCGGCGGACCGAGGGGGCCTTGATCACACCCCACGCAGTGTGTTAGTAGGAATTACGTTCCGAAGACCACGCGCATAACAGGAAAAATACAAGTGAAGTATATGATAGTGGGAATAGGTTTCTTGTTGTGTGAAAGAGAGTGAATGGCCTCGCAGTTCTAGGCCGGGCTGACCGCGTCCTAGTCGGGGCGATTGTGACCCTTTTGTGTCTGACGGATACGGACCCCTTACCTATCCGTCTTCCCTTCCCTCCTTTGTCTGTGAATTCTATCCTGATGGGAGGGGGCTCGACTCCATTAAAAGTCATGACGGAACACTATAGAAGTGTTCGATAGACATAAATGTACAAAGCCCGGAATGATTCAACGATGCACCCATAGGTGGCCCAGTTTGTGTGTAAATTGGCCTCCGGTAGGAACTTTCAATTTCCAAACGGCCACAAGGGTCCAGAATAGTTATACGAGAAGGGAATCCGGGTTGCCCTGAGGATATACCGTACATAACCGCTTGGATTGCAGTTATTGAAAATCCTCCGACGTGGGCAAAAAAGCTAGTAGAGGGAGCCGCCCTTGTAATGGTAACTCAAGTACGCAAGATGGGGACCGGAAGTCCCAATCCGGAAGAGAAGGGGAAAGGCGGCCATATTGGAACCTAAGAGCATGCGTCATCTGCGGCGGCCATATTTGTAGTGCAAGGGTTCACGGAAAAAAAAAAAATTAAACCCCTGCCGTCCGCAGCGACTGCCCGACGCTGAAAATATCTTGCCGCCACCATATGCCCCTAGTTGTCCCCTCATATCCTACGCCACCACCCCCAAGTCCCTCCAATGCGCAAGCCGATCCTAGATGCACCGGCTCATGAAGAACAACCTGAAGCGGCAACCGCAAAGGTAGAAAGCGGCAGCGAGCCGTCCGTGGCCGACGGAACTCGCAGTAAAACCCAAGCCGCAGCAAGTTTGCAATTACCAATTAGAGAAACATCAACTGTAGTTCCTGTAGTCCCGACTGAAGAAAACGAACATCGCACTACGCAAACGATAAAATTATTTACTTACATACCTTTTACATCCAGCGATCTTTTCAATTGGAAACAGCTTGGGCCATCATACGCTGAAAAACCAGAACAGATGATAGACTTTTTACGGGGCATTTTTGCAGCCCATACCCAACTGGGCTGACGTTCGGCATCTAGCCTCCATTCTTTTTACCACTGAAGAACGCCGACAGATACAATTAAACATGGAAGAGGCAGCCCGATTAGGAGCCGGGTCAGATGGACGTCCCGAAGCGACGTGAGAGACTTAGCCCCGACTGCAGATCCCAACTGGGATTTCCAGACCGCGGCAGGGCGGGAGCGCATCCGCCTATCAGACCGCGTTTCTTGAAGCTTTAAAGAAAGGAAAGCAGAAAGTTGTAAACATGGGAAAAATCCAAGACGTGGTGCAGAAGAGAGACGAGTCCCCTGGAAACTTTTTGGAGCGATTGATGGATGCATATCGCCAATACAGCCCATTTGATCCAGAGGACCCAAGTATCAATCCATTATAGTGATGAGCTTCGTTGGGCAGTCCTGCCCAGACATTCGCCGGAAGTTGCAAAAACAGGAAGGGTTCGAGGGAATGAATCAGCCAATTAAAAGCCATGGCCGATAAAGTCTATGTAAACCGAGAACCGGATGGAGACAGGAAGGAAAAGAAAGAAACTAGAAAGTTAAGAGAAAGTGTCAGTTTGTTAGCCGCAGCGTTGGAAGAAACTAATTTCGGGAACCCGTCCAGCAGTATCACGGGTATCCCGGACCCCGAGGAAGGCAGATCGCCCTCTAGAGGGCTGCCAAGAGGACGAGCAATAGAGGAGTCTAGAGGCGGAAGAATGCCATTGGGAACCAATCAATGCATATTGTAAACAAGAAGGACATTGGAAGCTGAGTGTCCGGAGTCCCTGCAAGCAAAGCAGGAAGGATATACTCCGTCCAAACTAAGGAACAGGAATGGCAGATGACCGTAGGCGAAACTTCCGGCGAAGATAGTGAAGCATGACTAGACAGGGGAGCACTTCCCATTGACCCCTGGTGGAAATAAGTAGGGGCTGAAACATTTAAGGATTGTAGACACGGGGCGCAAAGATCTGTGATGACCACAGCCATCACTACACCTACTTCGAAAAACATCTCCATAGTTGGAGCCTCTGGAAAACCACTAATCGCTCCCTTCCTCCAGAAACGGCAGGTTACAGTAGGAGGACAATTAGTGTCCCATCAATTCCTTTACGTGCCAGGGTGCCCAGTACCACTCATAGGGAGAGACCTCCTGTGTAAATTAAGAGCCACTGCAATTTGAACCCACCGGTGAAATCAAGGCATCCTTTGCCGATAATCCAGTCTCTCTCATTTGTCCACTCCAAGAGGAATGGAGGCTACATCTCCCCGTTGTCGAACAAATCACCCAACATCGATATGAAGTGAATACTCCTCTCAACGAACAACGAAGGCTAATGGATAGCGTGCCCAAAGTATGGTCCGAGCAAAATCCAGGAGGAGTAGCCATCGACGCCACCCCATATGGATAGAGATGAAACAGAATGCACAGGTGATCAATCAACCTCAATACCCCATCCCATATATGGCCAGACAGGGAATCCAGGTACACCAGCAAAGACTGTATGCTTTGGGTATTCTCAGGCGAATCCGATCTGCTTGGAACACCCCTTTGCTGCCCGTAAAGAAACCCGGTTCTTCTGATTACCGACCTGTACAAGACTTACGAAAGTGAACAATCAAGTAGCAGATCTAGTAGCCCTCGTACCAAATCCATACTCAATCTTGGCTCAAGTTTCCCCTGCATCCAAGTGGTACAGTGTCATAGACCTCAAAGATGCTTTCTTCTCCGTTCCAGTAGCAGAAGAATGCCAGAAGATCTTTGCCTTCACATGGGAAAATGCACAAACTGGAATAAAGCAGCATTACACATGGACTCGCTTGCCGCAAGGGTTCAAGCATTCCACCTACGCTGTTTGGTGAACAACTGGCTAAAGACTTGAAGATGTACCAAGTCACGCATGGGCCAGTGATACAGTATGTGGACGACCTTCTGTTGTTTCGTGAAACGTATCACGAATGTGCAGTAGCACACCTCCACCTGCTAAAGACGTTGTACTCAAAAGGATATCGTTGCAAGTAAAAGAAGGCGCAAAATCTGTGAATTGGAAGTAGAATACTTGGGATTCCAAATCCGGGAAGGTACCCGTTGTCTTGGGATATCCCGTACCAGTTCCATACGAGGTCAACCTGTACCCACTTGCAAGAAGAGCTCCGAGCGTTCCTTGGAGCTGCTGGATATTGTAGGCTGTGGATTGCTAACTACGCTGTTATTGCCCAGTCTCTGTACGACAAGTTGCGGGGAAAGGAGGCAGAATCTCAGCCTTTTCAGTGGGAAAACCATGAACTGACAAGTTTACAACTGAAAGATGCTTTGAGTGAACCCCCTGCTCTGGGATTGCCAGATGTAATGAAACCATTTCATCTATACGTCGATGAGAAAAAAGGAATGGCCATTGGGGTATTGACTCAAACTCTAGGCTCATGGGAACGACCTGTTGCATATCTGTCAAAAGGAATGGACAATGTGGCAAAAGGATGGCCAGGTTGTCTCCGAAGCATTACAGCTGCTTGCTTACTCATTCCAGAAGCAGTCAAACTAACTTTTGGTCAAACTCTGAACGTAACCACCCCTCACACCATTCAAGGACTACTAGAAACGCATGGACCCAAATGGATGACTAACTCACGTCTTGTAAAATACCAAGCCTTACTGTGTGAAACCCCCGAAATTCAAATACAAGACAGTAAAAACTTGAACCCCGGGCCACTCTGATGCCGGCTCCTGAACCAGTCGCCCATAACTGTGAAGAAGTCATGACCACCATACATTCCAGTAGACCAGACCTGAGGGATCAACCTTGGCAGGGAGCATGGACTCTATTTACTGATGGAAGTAGCCAAGTAATTGATGGAATTCGGGTCGCTGGTTATGCTGTAGTCTCTGAAGATGACATCATTGAAGCTGAGTCCCTACCTCCCGGGACCTCAGCACAAAAAGCTGAACTAATTGCTCTCACTCGAGCTCTGCAATTGGCAAAAGGGCAGACTGTGAATATCTATACAGATTCCAAATATGCTTTCCTCACCATCCAAGTACATGGAGCCTTATACAAAGAGCGAGGATTTCTCACTGCCGAAGGAAAGCAATTGGCCAATGCGTCCGAAATACATCAATTGCTAAATGCTGTATGGGCACCACAAAAAGTAGCTGTTATGCATTGTAAAGCCCACACAGGAAAATCAGACCCTGTGGCAAAAGGAAACCAATGGGCAGACAAAACAGCGAAAAGAAGCAGCCCGTGCCCATTTATCATACACCTCGACTGCAACCCTATCCACTTCTACAATTCCCAACGGAAACTCCTGCCTATTCAACGGAAGAGAATGATTGGGCACAGGCTGAGAAGTTCCACAACCACGATGGTTGGTGGATTCTGCAAGATAACAGAATATGGATACCGGAAACATTAGCCTGGACTATTGTCAAGGAAGCCCACAACAAAACCCATCTTGGTCGAGATGCATTAATAAAACTGTTGGGAAAAACATACTACATCAATAAAATCATACAATTAACAAAGCATGCCATCAGTCAGTGTATCACATGTGCAAGAAACAATCCCAGAACCGGACCGGGTCCTATACCTGGACATATTCTAAGAGGAACTACACCATTCCAAGTTTTCCAAATCGACTTTACTCACATGACTCCGTCTAAAGGCTACAAAACAATGTTGGTGGCTGTCTGTACTTATACTGGATGGATCGAAGCCACACCGACACGAACTGAAACTGCTAAAGAAGTTGTGTCTCTGCTCCTTCACCAAATTTTACCACGCTACGGACTACCAAGACAGATAAATTCAGACAATGGACCAGCTTTCACCAGTGACGTTATCCAACAGCTAAGTCAAATTCTGGGTATCAAATGGCATCTACACTGCGGATGGCGACCACAGAGCAGTGGAGCTGTTGAACGAGCTAACAGAACTCTGAAAAATCAGATAGCTAAACTATGCCAAGAGACAAAGACAAAATGGCCAGACATTCTACCCTTAGCTTTGCTCCATGTCCGGTGTAGTCCAAAAAGGTCCGGTCTAACCCCTTATGAAATGATGTATGCAAGACCTCCACCACTCCCTTCTTTTCCTGAATCGCTGCAGATACAAGGGGAACTGTCCCTCAGTAACCAGCTCAAGGGGCTATATAACACAGTCATTGCCATCCAGAATTACACCTGTGACATTGAACCTATTGTCTTGCTGACCCCAATTCATCCATTTCAAATTGGAAATTCCGTATGGGTGAAGGACTGGGATGAATCAGACTTCCTCAAACCACGATGGAAGGGTCCATATACAGTGTTACTGACAACTCCTACTGCTGTAAAAGTCTCTGAATGCCCTTCATGGATTCACTGGACCCGCTTGAAACCTGCTGCCTCCAGTTGGCAGGTCTCCAGCATAGGAGACAACAAATTAAAGTTCACTCATAACAGGCAGCAAATTAGTCCAGGGTAAATGACTTTAGTACTTTGCCACAAGAGTACTAACATATACATTTTCTTCCTTTCAGAGTCGATCAACTGGTCTACTAACAAGGCAAAGCATAAGGTGCTTACTATACACCTCCTACCATGAGAAACAGTCTTCTGCAAGTTATTCTCCTAATCTTATGTTCCTCAACTACATCTCTTGTTCTACCACTAAGCAAGAACTGCACAGAATGCATCAAATCAATCCGTACTACAACTCCAGATGGATTCCAGGTTGTCTCTACCATTATACACCAATCTCAGCCACCCACTCCTTGTGCAACGCAACCTGCATGCGCATTGAATACTACTCAAGGATATCAGTCTTTTCATCGATGCCTAGAGGGTGACAAGGTCATTTGTCACATGCCAACAACTCCCAAGTACTACAACATTACCCTTACTGCTGGGCTGCCAAAAAGCTACACTTCCAGTATAATTCCCGAGGGAAAGGGAATCCTGTACTACATCAACTCAACTAAAATCCTCATGGGAAGTGGGTCAAGTGTTACCATCACCTTTGACGCATGTGAAGCAATTGATAAACATCCAAATGCACTTCATTGTGGATCTCAATCCTGGAAAAACTCCTATGTTCATAATCATAAGTACCTTTGCCCGTACAATTGAGCTGCCAACCCGTCCAGTTGGATACCGTGTCAGGGAGACCTGATCTTGTCGGGATGGGCTCTAGTGTGTGACTACACAGGAGGAGGTTATCATGGCTGCCATGGCATTGGCAGGTTGACAGCATTAACTGGCAATATGGTATCCGTGCAATGGCCCATAAGGGGTGAAGGATCCCCCTGGCAAGATACTTGGGGATTTGGCATCGACGGAACTGGAAAAGACCCAATGACCTACATCACGATCACCCAGCGTAGAGACAAGCCTCGCCCAGTTATTCATCAGACCACTGTAGTTGGTTATCAATCCTTCTTCGATGAAATATCCCATGTATCAGAAGAATTGAAGAAGCATGCCTTTTCACATCAAGCAAAGAATATGTTTGTGAATCTAGCTGAGAATATAGCTCTCTCTCTCGAAGTAAAGAATTGCTTTGTCTGCGGAGGCACACATACAGGGGAGCAATGGCCTTGGGAAGCCAAAGAGGTCTTCCAAACCGACCTCGATCACTTGAACAAAACTATAACCTACAAACGGAAGACGCATCCATACGAATGGGCTCTCCAAACAGATGTTATTGGCAGACAATGTATATCTCGACAACATTCCCGAATCTACACCACCTCTGTTGGCAACTCCCCGTGTACAGGGGTCCTCACTGCCAACTTAACCAAATTCACTTGGTGGCAGACGGAGAATCTGACTATGCCCACTACCTTGTGGACTGAATCAACCTTAAATAAAACATGGACTGCTGCGGGGGTGCCCACCACCCTCTTCGCTGCACCAGATGGATACTACTTTGTATGTGGTCGAAGGGCTTATGAACAGTTACCACTCAACTGGTATGGCACCTGTTTCTTGGCCACCATTCGGCCAAGTTTTTCCTCTTACCAATTACCGCTGGAGAAACGTTAGGTGTACCTGTCTACAGCCCTATGAAGCCAAACAAACGTCGCAGAACTGCTAAAGTTTCTAGCGGAGATTGGACGGATCAGGAGTGGCCTCCTGAACGAATTGTGCAATACTATGGCCCTGCCACTTGGGCTGAAGATGGTTCTTATGGATATAGAACTCCAATCTATATGTTAAACCGTATCATCTGACTGCAAGCAGTGTTGGAACTCCTGACCAATGATTCTGCCCTGGCTCTCAATATCCTTGCCAAGCAGAATACCAAAATTATCACAGCTGTATACCAAAACCGTTTGGCATTGGACTACCTCCTAGCTCAGGAAGGAGGTGTGTGTGGAAAATTTAATCTCTCTAATTGTTGTTTACAGGTTGATGATAAGAGTAAAGTCATCGAAGAGATCACTGATCGGATGATCCGCCTGGCCCACGTTCCTGTGCAGACATGGACCGGTGTCCTTGACTGGACAGCCTCCCTACCCAATTGGCTTACTTCAATTCCAGGACTGAAAGATATTCTCATCCCTCTGCTGTTTTTTATTCTAACTTGCATATTATTTCCTCTTTGTTTACCTCTCATTTTCAGAAATCTACGATCCATGATTGAAACCATAGCCGATCGCAGAGCAGCCGCTCATGTCATGATGATCAATAAGTATGTGTCTATTTCCTCATTTCCCACTTCTGAATCTTCTGATTCTGATGGCACTTTTGATTCTGATGATGATTACCTTGATACTAAACTGTAACTGACCACATTGGACCACATGGTTGCTAGGGTAAGCCGGGCTACAAAGGGGGGTGAAACCCATAGGGTCCACCCATCTCAAACCCGTGAAGAAACCAACGACCTAGCAACCTCTTAGGGTCCACCTTGAACCTTCTATGTCTTAATTTTTACTTCTCGTTTCAGTTACTCAGCAGCTATGAGTGATACTTCTACCTTCCCTCAAAGTTGAAGTATCAAAGGGGGGAATGAAGGAGTTCGAGTCCATGAACCCCTGAAGACTGCACAGCTGAGATGCTTCTCGTCTCATCATACCCGCAGTGAAACGCACAGCCATCTTGATTACTAACATTTGCAACGCAAACGGAACCTAATACGTACTGACGTACTCACGCACTAACATTTAGTGAAATGTAACGTAACTCCATTTTGGAATAATAATTTGTATTGTATTAATACAAACGCCGGCAAATGTCTAACCCGTCAATTAAATGACGAAACAATAGTCTGATCATAAGCTACACCTACTAAAGACCACGCTAGCTATTGCTTGTTCAGCAGTTTGTAAATTGTTTGTTCAGCAAAACCAGAACGCATGTGTGAAAGATAAGAGCTGTAAAGTGTATAAAGGGTTGCTCCTAAGGGGGCGTGGCATGCAGTTGTACTAAGCCGTTGTCTTAGCTGCATCTTGCTGGCAATAAAAGTTTATCTTTACGGATCAGTTGTCTGGGCCTCCTTACTGACGAAAAAGAGACGGTTACAGGAAGAGGTAGGGCTAGACAGGCAGGGCAGAGGGGAAGGGAGTGGGAAGTGCAGGGTCAGGTGGGGGGGAAGGAAGGGAGTGGGGAACCTGGGGGGGTGGAGAGGGAGGAGAACCCTCCGGAAGTGGCACCCCAACCAGGCAGCCAGGCCAGGGTCAGGCAGCGTGCCATCAGGTTCAGCCAGGAGGACAATGACATGCTGATCGAGGGGGTCCTGCGCCACTATGCGCGGCTGTTTGGAAACCTGTCGGTGAGGACCAGCAAGGCAGCAAAGGCCGAGATCTGGTCCAGCATAGCTGGCCAAATACAGAAGCAGAGTGACATCCGTCGCACTGGGGAGCAGGTGGCCCACCGCTACCGCGACATAAAGGCCCAGCTGAAGACACGTATCGCAGACAGGAACCAGTACCTGAGGGACACAGGAGGACGGTCCCCATGCCCCATCCGGTTTACACACATGGAGCAGCAACTGATGCAGCGTCTGGGACCAGATGTCTTCGAGGGATTGGATCCCCACCTGGATACATCCCACCTCAAAGATGGTAAGTTGCCCTCTGGGCCCCCCCCCCCCCCCCCCTGTGAACGGTCGTAACACAATGTTTAGGGCAGGTTTCAGTTTCTGTTACCCATGTGCTCTGCAGAACTGTAGTGGCCCCCCTCCCCCAGTCAGCAAGGGGCAGGCAGCAGGGTGCAAGGCATGCTGGCAACAGGTCACTGTCTACGTTAGGGCCTGGCCTGTGCACAGGCCAGGCCCTAACTGACACAGTGAGCTGGGCCCAGAAGCCTGGCCTGTGCACAGGCCAGGCTTCTGGGCCCAGCCCCCCTCCCCCAGTCAGCAAGGGGCAGGCAGCAGGGTGCAAGGCATGCTGGCAACAGGTCACTGTCTACATTAGGGCCTGGCCTCAGGCCTCAGCCCCACCACCCATGCCATGAGGAATGTCTCAAAGGACCCAACTGTACTGTATATGCAGAATGACATGTTGGTTTTACATTAGCTGCCCCTGTTTGACATAACAGTAATATAACAGAACAGCTGTGTTACTGATGCAGTATATCCTCTTTCTCCCCAGTCTCCCCACAGAGCCATCTGGTCCCAGGCAGCAGCCCTCTGATGACAGCTGGGAGGGCCCAGGCACAAGCAGGGATCCACCAGGGCTGAGGCGGCCACCCATGGTGACGAGGCCATTCTATATTGACGCCGAAACACAGTGGTCAGAGGAGGAGGAGGAGGAGGTGCAGGCCGCAATGCCACCCCCAGGCAGCCCCTATACCCTGACCGAGGCCTTTGAGGAGTTTGAGTGGGGCCACCCCCACACTCCTCTGCGGGCAGACATCCCGGGGAGCTCAGTGGGTACCCCACCCATCCCAGACACACCAGTGATGTCCCCAGTCAGCCCTGCACTGGGAGCTGGGCCAGCAATGGTCATGGGACATCCCCCTGGCCCGGAGGAACCGCCAGCAGCGCCACTTGTCCAACCACAGCTGGCACCAGTGTGTGATGCAACGGTGCAACAGGTGGTGCTGGAGATACGTGCCCTGAGGCGAGCATGGAGGCAGCAGAGGCGAGACTTCCACCTAATGACGGCAGCACTCACAAGTGTAGGGAACAGCATATCTGGATCAATAGGCACGCTCAACACCATAATGATGCAGATTCTGCAGCGGCTGCCGGACGTGCAGGCCTCCTCATCGGCAACCTCAACGCCCCAGCCAAGTCCCTCAGTGTCCCGAGGCCGCAGGGGCCGCCCACCTAAGAAGCTGCCACCACCCAGCGGACCATCTGGACGTGGCAAGGGGCCCTGAGGAGACCAACATGCCCATAAATGGGGTATGGGCAGGTACACGCAACCAACACTTTGATGCACACCCCCACAGAGGGGCAGTGCCGTCGAGATGGAAGAGGATGTCCCGCTGGCTGCTCCCCACAGAGGGGCAGTGCCGTCGAGATGGAAGAGGATGTCCCGCTGGCTGCTCCCCACAGAGGGGCAGTGCCGTCGAGATGGAAGAGGATGTCCTGCTGGCTGCTCCCTACAGAGGGGCAGTGCCGTCGAGATGGAAGAGGATGTCCTGCTGGCTGCTCCCCACAGAGGGGCAGTGCCGTCGAGATGGAAGAGGATGTCCTGCTGGCTGCTCCCTACAGAGGGGCAGTGCCGTCGAGATGGAGGGGGAAGCACCATGCAAAGCTCCCACCCACCTGCTCACCTGGCTCACCGCCATCCGCTGTGCCACTCTGCTGTCTGCCACCTTCTGTTTCAAGGGCTGCACATTCTGGCAGTGTGCTGTAGGATGACCGGTCTGCTGACGGCCTGTTAATGCTGGTTGTGTGGTGCAATCTGTGCCTCATGTCTCCAAACGCCATGTGCTGCTGTGTCCTCCTGGGCCTCCGCCTGCTGCTGCTGCTGCTGTGTCCTCCTGGACCTCCCCCTGCTGCTGCTGCTGCTGTGTCCTCCTGGGCCTCCGACTGCTGCTGCTGCTGCTGTGTCCTCCTGGGCCTCCCCCTGCTGCTGCTGCTGCTGCTGTGTCCTCCTGGGCCTCCCCCTGCTGCTGCTGCTGCTGCTGCTGTGTCCTCCTGGGCCTCCTCCTGCTGCTGCTGCTGCTGCTGTGTCCTCCTGGGCCTCCCCCTGCTGCTGCTGCTGCTGCTGCTGTCTGGTCCTGACCCTTCACTGCTGTAGTCTGAACCTTCATGTGTTTGCCTGCTGCCTACATGCTGAACCGCTGGGTACCTTGTCTGCTGGCTGGCCTGTCAGGCTGTCCTCTTTCAGTGCACTCTTTCAACATGGACTGCCTGGGCCCTGGACTTTCACTCT
Source organism: Rhinatrema bivittatum (assembly GCF_901001135.1). NCBI lineage: Eukaryota > Metazoa > Chordata > Amphibia > Gymnophiona > Rhinatrematidae > Rhinatrema > Rhinatrema bivittatum. The sequence continues at coordinate 58,584 of NW_021821431.1, read as the reverse complement.
GCTGGCTGGCTGGCCTGTCAGGCTGTCCTCTTTCAGTGCACTCTTTCAACATGGACTGCCTGGGCCCTGGACTTTCACTCTGCTGGCTGGCTGGCCTGTCAGGCTGTCCTCTTTCAGTGCACTCTTTCAACATGGACTGCCTGGGGCCTATGCCTGTCTACTCATTGTATACTGACCAGCGGTAATCTATGTATTACAGTATCCACGCTATTGGGGTGCCACTTCCTGTTCCTAGGTAATCATGCTTTGCCAGTACTGATAACACCCACTGCCTGCATATGTGTAAATACTGCTGATGGTGGAGTGATGTAGTCCGGAATTGGATCCCTTTGGATCCATTAGCTATCTAGTACTTGCAGATAATGAATACCTAGGAACATCAATTGTATGCTGTTACTGCTGACATAATACTTGACTAGTCCCTGCTGAATGTTGTCAGGAATAAATATCCTGTTTAACCTGCCACCTATTGTGTCGTTGTTATGTTCCTAATGTGCTGTTGGTGTCCCCCCGCCACACCTTGCATGCTGTATCCCACATTGCAGCAATACAGAGTGTCCAAACTGTCCCCTGCCTGAGGGTCAATATTGCTACATGTGCACCTGTCTGCCACATACCTTACAGAGTAAAACATAGGGCAGTACCAGACATGTCCCTGACAGTAGAAGAGGTATTGTTCCTCAGTACAGGGAATGCACAGTAATGGAGTGTGCTGATGTATGCCAGCACTCCTGATCTGTGAGGAAAGGGGAAGAGGTGGCCAGCTGTGTCTTGCAATAGCACTGCTCATGTCATGCACTGATGTCGGTGAGGAGGCCAGACATGGATATCTGACCAGGGTTCAGTATGGTACCTATCTCTGCATGACCCACACCATGTAAGTAAGGCGAACTGATGCTAAGGTACTAGCCAACGTTGCTTCCTAGATAGTCTCTCACCTATGCAGGTAACTGGATGATAGCTTCCAGCACTGCTGGGTGACTGACCGAGAGGTTGGCATGCACGACATCCATGATAGTGGTAGCGCATGCACACTCTTAATTTCCAGGCACCATTGGCATACAATACTGTGTAGGCCTTTCCAGCTGTACATGCTAAGCATGTACCCTGTGCAATCCCATATATCGTTGTGCATCCCCACCATGGCAGCTTGGTTGTGTGCCAGGAACGCCATCCTATGGGCACGCTTTTAGCATTAAGGTTGTGGGCCCCTGACAAGTGTGGCAGGGGAAAGGTAATGTTGCTATCTGCATGCTGTGTATTACAGCAGTTGCACAGACTGTCAGCAGCCAGCTAAGTGGGCTGTTAGTTGTACAGAGAGGGGACAATATTAATGGAAACATGTCATACCTGTGTACAGGGTGCAAGTGGTGTAAGGCATGGTTAACAGGCCTTAAGTGTGTTTAGCGGGTGTCCATGTGCACACTGATGTGGTGACTGCTGTCGTGCAGTCACTGTTACTCACCCATGTAGGATTTTGTGGGTCTGAAAGGTGCAGATATCGCAACAAGGGGTCCCCATCCATAGTGGCACACATCCCTCTGGTGCCATCTCCTAGCTGTGGGGTGTGCATGGCTCCTCCATTACCTGTTCCAATGGTGAACATGGCCCACCATCTGATGGGCCACACTGTGTGGTCCAGAGTCCTACAGTGTCTTCACATATGTAAGGTCACTATACACACATATGCCAGCCACTCACCAAGGTGGACTGTCCTTGGTGATAGGGCATGTTGATTGGCTAACCAGTACAGGGCAGTCACAGGTATCGGTCAGTTGTGACAGATATTCGTTAGACATAACTCTCCCTCAACAGTACAACAATCATTCACATGCTGCAGAACCCCAGTGGACTTTCCTTCCTACAGGTGTGCAGTTGCGACAGTTACAGGTAAACAATGTTGCTCACACATCATTCTCAGCAGACATTTTACACAGACTGTGTGACCTGTGTCACCATCATGTTATGTAGCCACCTCACACCCATTGTGCTACAAACCCTGTCGTGAAGCTCCTGTACCTGCAAGCCTTTTTTGAGGGACATCATGTGGATGGGACGCCTACCCTCCCAACGTACCAATATGGGTGCATCTATGTCACGCGGAGGGACATGTAGGTCCATGTGTGGCCCTTATTCCCTATATGCCTGCACACAGCGCAGTTAGCAGTACTGGTAACACCACTGTGCACCAGCTCCTGTGCACTACATACTTGGGAAGCAAGGTAAAGGGGTCTCCTACACATATGGCCTGTCAGGCAGTGCCACAGGTCATTCAGCATGTGGAAACAGTAATGTTCTGCTGATAATGATGTGTGTGCCACATTGGTTAGCTGTCACCGTCTGACTGACCAGCACACCTGTAGGGAGGGAAGTACACTGGGGTTCTGCAGCATATGAATGATTGTTGTCCTGTTCTAATTCAGTAGATTATAATGAAGATCTGTATCACTGGGTCTCACACACTTCTGCCAAATCAACACTAAGAAAAAGAGCACTTTCCACGGCGGGACCAAACCAATGGAATGCGCTACCACCAGACCTACGACTCGAACCCAATCTACCAGAGTTCAAAAAAGGATTAAAAACCTGGCTCTTCAGGCAAGCGTTCCAACTCCCAGAGTGTAACTAGGCACCTCCTCCTGACTTTCAGATCCAACCTTTGCAGGGTGTCTCCAACACCTTGTCACTTAATTGCATACCCATACTTGCTTATTCGCATGTCTATTTAACATTCAATATTCACCTTTATATTACCGCTTACTGCAGACCATTTACGCTACTAAAGTTCCTTGTAAAAAGGTGAACACACACATACTATTCAATACACGAATAAGGTTATTGTTATTATGTTATTATGTTTAAATTTGTTAAATATTATTGTTACTTTCAATATTCCTTGAAATAATGTTCAATGGTTGATTAGTTATTGTTCAATGTTCCATGTAAAATAACCCCGGTCTAACCCCCAGACCAGGGCAACCTTTTCGTTACTTGTAAACCGGATTGATTTGTATTGCATACAGGAATTCCGGTATATAAAAATTAAAAATAAATAAATAAATAAATACAACTGTGGTGCAGCAGGTAGCACAATTGTTAAGGATGCACATTTGCTTGGCCAAGTGTGAGGTATATGAACACTGTGACCAGCCATGGCAGGGGCTGATGGCACCGTTGGCCCTCCTTATATCCCCTTGTGGAAGACATCGCTGGGTGCAGCCAGGTCGCATGCTGCCAGACGGGTGCACCCTCATAAGGTACAGTACCTGTAGGCTCCAGGTGTACATCTGCATGGGATCATGCTTGAGGGCCAAAGCAAGAGTGGATGGTGGTGAGGGGGGGGGGGGGGGGGGGGGGCGGTGTCATGCAGAGCCTAGGTACCACCTGTACCCTGAGATGCCATCCTGGTATGGGGTGCTGCAGTGGGCAGCACCATCATTGTCAGATAGTGGCAACACAGCAATCTGTGCCAGTCACACAAGCTGGGTGGGATGGGTTTGCATATTTATTTATTTTTATTTATTTATTTAAGGTTTTTTTTATACCGGCATTCATGAACTCGTTCACATCATGTCGGTTTACAGAAAACAGGGGTGCGGATAATACAACCAAAAAACATAAATAACGTGATGAAGAGAAGCAGTTACAATTAACAAGGGCTAATGAACTGGGAATGTAAGAAATAGAAAGAGATAGAGGAGAATAATTATGTACAAAAGTTCAATATAAATATGGTGTCTCATATGTACAGTCTCTGAGTAGAGAGTTTGTTTATGGTGCATATTAGGTAGAGTTCGAGAAGGCTTGCCTGAAAAGCCATGTCTTGAGTCTTTTCCTAAAGTCTTTTCCTAAAGTCTGGCCACATATCTTGTGGCCAGACTGGGGGGGAGGCATGGTTATGGTCAGAGCGCAGACCAAACCTCAGCCCAATTGGTCACCTTCCTGCCCTTTGTACCATTATACCGTACAGTATGAGGGCGACAGGCCACTGTATCCTACATACTTTATGAGCCACACATGCTTCCAGTATGAGGAATCCTTTATTTATCTTAATTATTTATTTCAGTTTGTTATATCCCAACATTCCTGACAATAGTCCCATCATGCTGGTTCACATGAAACAGGAGTGCAAAATAAGCTTAAACTTGAACAATAGTGCAGAAAAAGCTGTTACATGTAACAGCGGAAAATAGAACTTGGAGTAAGAAGGAAACATATGAAAAGGAAAACAAGATAATTACATATAATTACATTGTAAGAGGTAGCTAATAGTCATATTTATGGTGATGTGTGTTGACTGTTAGGAGTTAAATAATAGTGGAGTTATGGACAAGCCTGCATGAACAGCCATGTCTGGCGTCTCCATAGATGATAGGGTCAGCCATTGGTTTCTCGCCCTGCCTGACACGCTGTCCTCCCCATCACATGCCAACAGTCAGGCCATCACCTTTGTAGCCAAACATGCGTAAGGTGGCTGGGTAGCCCCAGCCCACAGCTCCGTGCAGCCAGCACTGCTGACACTTTCTTCAGGTGAGATGTCATGACAGGAGTATGTCCGGCCTGCATTAAATGGTGGCTGTGTGTCCCAACAGGGGACATCTATATCATGAGGGGTCTGACAGCATGTGTGTGTGCTGCTTCCAGGAGCATGCATGGCCAGGTAGCTCTTCCTTGCTTCTGAGGTGCACTGTGTTGCTTAGTAACTCCATCAGATAATGTGTGCCATATCTGGAATGACACAGGTGTGTGGTACACCTTGGATGGTAGAAGTGCACTGCACAGCAACCCAGAGTATGTAGCAAGTGCTTAGCCCAATGGCACAGAATAGGTATCACACATACAGCACCTCAGCAGAGGCTTGAGGCAGCGCTTCCCCACCCTATTATGGCCTACATCCTCTGTGGCAGGCCAGCACCCCACACAGTTGTTGGGTGGACACACGTAGCAGGTGAAGCACATATTTATTTATTTATTTAACGCTTTTCTATTAGAGATGTGGTTCGGTTTTCGCCCTATTTAGGAAATTGAACGAAATTTCCTAATTCGTTGTTGTTTCGGAGCCTCCGAAACACGACATAAACGGCGTTATTTCGGAGTCCCTGAAACCGGAAACGAATTTTCCCCCGAAATTCGGGGGAAAATTCGTTTTCGGGTTTGCCTGGGGAGAGGGGCAAAAATTATTTTTTTTTTTATTAAAAACCAACCCAAACCACCCCAAATTTAAATTAATTATAATACACCACCCCCCGATCCCTCCCCAAGACTTACAAAGATCCCTGGTGGTCCAGCGGAGTCCCGGCTTCCATTTGCCATGCCCTCCGTGCCCTAGTCCGTGCCAGTGCAAGCCGCGCGCCAAAATGGTGCCGAATAGCCCGAACGACCATGTCACAGGGGCTTTCGGCGCTATTGGTCAGCCCCTGTCACATGGCCATCGGCGCCATCTTGTGCTCCTATCATGTGACAGGAGCTGACCAATGGCGCCGAAAGCCTCTGTGACATAGTATGGGCAAAGGCTATCGGCGCCATTATGGTTACTGGCAGCCGAAAACGAAATCACTCTCCGACCCTTGCTGGACCCCCAGGGATTATTGGCAAGCCTTGGGGGGGTCAGGAGGTGGTAACTGCTTGGAAAATGAGGCCCTGAGTGTAGTTATGATTGCTGAGCCGTGATATCCTCACATTTTTGACCAGAGCAAACCAGATGCAAGATTTGGAAGGAGGAGATTTGATACTTAACATACAATTTTCTCAGAATACCTGGACCAGTCCCCTACCTTTCAGGGAAAAGTTGTTCTATACCAATTAATATTTTTTTGAGATTCATATCTACTATTTTTGAAATAGAAGAACCATTAAAAAAAAGTATTGTGGGTTTCTTTCCAGTGTTCATGGCTCTGTTTCAGGACAAAATATGTGTGGAACCTCGCAATAATTTGACTGCTTGACTAGGCCTTTATGTTATGATCTTCGATTATGTAGGGATGAGGAACACAGAACCATCATCATGCATGGATCCCTGCTGTCAGTAATCTTAATAGAATGGGCTTTCAGCTCAAGAAATAGGATTCTGAGGCTCCACACCTTGCTGCTCCAGCAACTGAGGAGATTCCCATCCAGGCTGCATCAACACGCCAAAAGAATGAATTCCAGGCCACATGAGAAAATCTAAAAATTCCATTTTAGATGGTCCTAACCACCTAAGTCTGCACCAATGGCTTGATTCCAGGCTGCACCCACAGCACTCAAGGATCCACTCCAGGCTGCATACATAGCATTCCAGGGTTCCATACCAGGCTTCATCCATGGTGCCCAAGACTCAATTTCATGCTGCACCTTCAGTGCCCAAGACTTATTTCCAGGCCACTCCAATACAGTGCTTGGCTCTACCCAATCAGGAGCCAGCTGTCCAGGCCATTCTGGCTCCAGCCAATCCTGCATGAGTCATCCAGGCCACTCCTGCTCCCTGTCTAGTTCCAGTAATCCTGCATTGCTACCTGCCTTACTACGTAGGCTCAATGTTCCTGCCTTGCCATTTTGCAACTAATCCTGTCTAGCACTGGTTGTTTTCAGAGCTCCAGCTCCAGCTTTTGCAAAAGTGAAACCACTCCAGGCCAAGTCAGCTCCTTTGATTCCATTCTAGATCATGTCAACTGCCCTAGTAAGTATCCACTTCAGGCCATGCTAGCAAATTCAAAGATGCCACATCCATCTCAGCATTTCCAGCCATTGTGCTGGTAAAGTCAGCTGTCTTTACAGCTCCAGTGCCTCCTCTTGCACCAATGAACTCCTTCTGAGCTGCTTCAACTCCAGTTCTTATCCCTACTGGTAAGGTAAGCACTAGCAATCTTGACAGCTCCAGTGACTGCTTTTGCACCAATGAAGTACATATCGGATGTATCTTCAACTTCAGTTCCTGTCTTTGCACTGGTTAAGGCAGCACTAACTGTCTCTACACCTCCAGTGCCTGCCTCTGCACTGGCAAAGTCAATACTTGTTGCCTGTACAGTTTCAGCTCCTGTTCCTGTGTCCAAGAATCCAGCTCTGGCTCTCTTTACAGTTTGAGCTCCAGTTCTCATATCCACAACTCCAGCTCCAGCTCTTCCAATAGATTCAGCTACAGCTCTGGCACTGGTGAGTCCAGTGCCAGTTGTCAGAACATATTTAGTGGCTATTTCTGCACAGGTGAATCCAGCATCAGTCAGCTACATAGTTCCAATTCTTACTCCAGTTGCCCCCAAGACTGTAATTACTCTAGACCACTCCAGGCCAAGCCCTGATTCCAATCCAGCAAAATCTGGCCCCAACTCTGGAGAAGACCCAATGGTACCTCTCAGGGTCTGGGAACCCTGAGATTTCTGGGTTGTTTGGAGATCACACATCAGAAAGGGGGGCATTCTATCGGGGTCAGTAGCATTTGAAGCTACTCCTCTGCGAGTTTCAGGCTGTGAACCTACTCTAGAACTGAAGAGGCAGCTGGCTTTCTGGTGTCCTAACATTTTTATCCTCTATTCTCTGTAAAGGTAGGTATACCTCTGCAACAGTCTGATTGGACCAGCACTTGGTGTGTCCTAAACTGACACCAGCATATAAAGCATGCTCAGAATGCACAAAGTGCTGGATCAATCTTGGCATCTGCCTTGTGGAAGTACTCCCTTTCTCCGACTGCAGATCCTGACCTTGTTTCCAATGTTCCTGTGTAATAATGGTAGTGGTAATATTTATTTTGATTAAGTGATTTTCATCATAATTTAAAAAATGATTCACAATTAAAATAAATAATAGCATACAATTACATGCCATGATCATAAAATAAAATAAAATGCAATTACATACCTTAATACCACAATCATTTAAACTAAATAAAATAATATTAAACAGAATAGTCATAATAACATTAAAAATAATAACTTAGAAATAATAACTAAATGTTCCTGTCTAGCATTCTTCTTTCTAGTGTTTCTGTCAGTAATCCTGTCCTAGAGCCCCTGCTTTTTATTTAGTTTCTATGCTCCTGGTTCTTGTCTAGCCTTTGGTCTCCACCATTGGTCTCATCCTTGCTTCTCTAGCTATTCACCTTACTTCCTGGGTAGCCTCCACTTGCCAAGCCCTAATATCATTGACAGCCTAGGAGGCTGAAAATAGTGTGGCTGATGCAATAAATTATGCTTAGCCTAGTGCACAGGTTCACACGTGGTTTGGATAAACTAGCAAAACACCTGATGCAATAAGGAGATTAGCATGGCCAAAACACACATCCAAACAAATGCCTAGCCAATAGAGATGTGAATCGTGTCCTTGATCATCTTAACGATCGATTTCGGCTGGGAGGGGGAGGGAATCGTATCGTTGCTGTTTGGGTGTTTAAAGTATCGGGAAAATCGTTAAAATCGTGAGCCGGCACACTAAAACACCCTAAAACCCACCCCGACCCTTTAAATTAAATCCCCCACCCTCCCGAACCCCCCCCCAAATGCCTTAAATTACCTGGGGGTCCAGCGGGGGTCCGGAACGGCCTCCTGAAATCGAATTGTGTTGTCTTCAGCCGGCGCCATTTTGCGCCGCCATTTTGCAAAATGGCGGCGCAAAATGGCACCGGCCATAGACCAACACGATTCGACTGCAGGAGGTCATTCCGGACCCCCGATGGACTTTTGGCAAGTCTTGTGGTGGTCAGGAGGCCCCCCCCCAAGCTGTCCAAAAGTCCCTGGGGGTCCAGCGGGGGTCCGGGAGCGATCTCCTGCCGCGAATCGTTTTTCCGTACGGAAAATGGCGCCGGCAGGAGATCGACTGCAGGAGGTCCTTCTGGACCCCCGCTGGACTTTTGGCAATTCTTGTGGGGGTCAGGAGCCCCCCCCCAAGCTGGCCAAAAGAACTTCTGGTTTAGCAGTCTGTGTTCCAACTAATTTAACTAGTGTTTTGGAAAACTCAGCACTTCAAGTGTTAGAGAGAGAAATGTTAATAGTTTCATTTATATCTACAGCTGATATAAGTACTCTTATGAAAATTTACTTTCAGAAATTTCCCATACTATATTTAGGACAAAATGTTAAGATTTTCCCTGACCTATCGTTAATTACACGTACTAAAAGACGGCAATTCTTAGAATTAAGGCAAAGAATAATGTCATTAGGATTTTCATTTACTTTAAAGTATCCTTGCCGTTGTTTATTAAAAAGAGGAGCTGAATCTTTTGTTTTTACTCAAATAGAACAATTGAACCAATTTGTTGACTCACGTACACCCGTAACCTCGTCTCCAGTTTAACCCTGACACAGGGATAAATAAATAGGCCAGAGTAAGGTTGCTGATTACCTAGGAATAATTTTGCCTATAGAATTCTTCTTTTGATAATGCCAATTATGCTTGGTTTGTTGGTTTTTTTCTAAATATCACTGATGAAGATATTTATTTATTTATTTATTTATTTATTTATTTATTATTTTTGTTATACCGAGTTTCATGATAGGGATCACATCAACCCGGTTTACAAATAACAATGTGTGCAAAGTATAGCGTAACGTAATAAATATTTCCAATACAAATTTGAACTTTAAATACAGAGAATCAATTAAAAGGTGTGAGAAAGTTACAATATAACAGGGAAAATTAACTTGGAACTGGAAGAGGGGAGAGGTTAAACAATGCAATATTTACATTTAATACAATTAAAGTGATAGTGCAGCAGAGTAAGTAAATAAGCCTATTTGAATGAATGTGACGGTACATAAATATGAGCGGTAATATAAATAAACAATAGAATGAATATGACACAGTAGTGCATGGTGATGATATGATAAAACTCAAAACGTAATAGTGATAAGATTATGATAGGTGGATTCTTATTTGGATCCAGAGGTTACATAGGAGTTTGTGTTGCTGAGTGTGTTTTATTCAAGGCTTGGAAATGCTTTTTTGAAAAGCCAAGTTTTTAGTCTTTTCCTAAATGTTAGAGCGCATGGCTCTTGTCTTAGATCAGGTGGTATAGAGTTCCACAGAACTGGACCTGCTGTAGAGAAGGCTCTGAGACTCAAAGATTTATGTTGATAGGTTTTGGCATTTGGAATTTGGAGTGACTCTTTGTAGTATTCCCTGATAGGTCTGGCTGAAGTGTATTTTTTAAATGGTATTTGAAGATCTAGTTGCGTGAGTTGGTTGATGGTCTTGTATATGATGTTGATGGATTTATACATGATTCTATAGTGGATTGGTAGCCAATGAAGTTTTTGGAGGATAGGGGAGATGTGGTCCATTTTCCTGGAATTTGAAAGGACTCTGGCTGCGGAGTTCTGAACCATTTGTAGGGGTTTGATGTAAGAAGCTGGGAGGCCTAATAGTAAAGAGTTGCAATAATCTAGTTTTGAAAAAATTATTGCTTGCAAGATTGTTCTAAAGTCCATAGCGTGGAAAAGTGGTTTGATTCTTTTCAGAATGTGTAATTTGTAGAAGCAATCTTTGGTGGTTTGGTTAATGAATATTTTAAGGTTGAGACGATTGTCTAAGATAGCTCCTAGATCTCTTACATGGGTAGATTGAAGGAGTGCGGTTGGTTTTGGAAGTGTGTTATTGTTTTCCGGTGATATGAGCAGGAATTCCGTTTTTGAAGCGTTAAGTACGAGGTTTAGGCTGGTGAGGAGGGGTTTAATTTCTAATAAGCAACTGTCCCAGTGTTCCATTGTTTTTGAGATTGTTTCTTTTATGGGAATCATGATCTGTACGTCATCTGCGAAAAGGAAGTGTTTCAGGTTTAATTTTGTAAGAAGTTGACATAGTGGTAACAGGTAGACATTAAAGAGCGTGGGTGAAAGTTATGAACCTTGCGGCACTCCTCTGTTAGAAGGGTGGTATTGGGATTCTTTATTGTGGATTTTGACTCTATATCCTCTGTTTTCTAGGAATGTTTCTAGGAATTTCTAGGAATTTCTAGGAATTTCTAGGAATGTTTCTAGGAATTTAGAAATGTTTTTCCTCCCAACAATATTAGGAATAAAATTTAAATATTGTTTGATTTGTTGATATCATTGTATTGTATTGTATTGTAATATTTACTTCCCAACGGAAGTAAATATTACAATACAATGATGTATTCAAATTATAAGTATATATGTAACATGAAAATATATAAATAAATTAAAAAAAAAAAAGAACAAGTAAACAATTATTAAAATTATCAGATAAATGTCTGTGAAGGAACCTATTTGAGACTTTAATCCTGGTATTTACCTTGAAAGGCATAGAGAGGATTTGATGAATATTCATTGTTTTATTAAGAATTTATTATACTATTTCTGCAAATTTTGCTTGTGTTTAAATTCACATTGACAGATTCAATTTTGCAATTGATTTGATTGAATACTATCAGCTTAGTTAAAAGGAAAATAAAAAAAATCTTTAAAAACTATTTCTTTGCATTAATTTTTTTTCATAGTAAATTCTCTGTTCTTAACACCTTGAAATCTCTTAATTTTAAATAATTTTGGGAAGCCCTATAGCTTTGGCCATTTAATATAAATGTGTCAGTAAGACTGAGAGAGATTCATTTTAGGCTTATCCATCAGTCCAGTAACATATGTTCATCTCATGGAGTAAGCCAAGCTATGCACATCACAGGTACTTGTGTGTGCAGTACAGTGGGACTGTGAATGGGCCATGAGATCAGTTACAATTCATGGAGCGGTGCAGCGAGTGTGTAGCACAATGGAAAGCCATGGCAAGAGAAAGAGCTAGCAAGAAGGTGGATACCATAGAAGAAGAATGGTATGAAAAGCCTGAGGAGTGCTTCTGAATGTTTGCACGCAATGTATGAGATCAGTTACAATTCATGGAGCGGTGCAGCGAGTGTGTAGAACAATGGAGAGCCATGGCAAGAGAAAGAGCCAGCAAGAAGGTGGATACCATAGAAGAAGAATGGTATGAAAAGCCTGAGGAGTGCTTCTGAAAGTTTGCATGCAATGTATGGCTAGGGTAAGATGAAAAATGAGCAGGTATGTAGGGAAAGGGGATTTGGCAAGAACTTTTAATGCAGCTGGAGCAGTGAAAGAAGCACTCTAAGATACCAAGACCGGTTTGCATTGGCAGCAGCAGCAGTGGCACTGCTATCTCTTAGGAACTAGACTGGTAGGAGCAGAGCAATGCAGTGAGAAAGGCAGCCATTAACCCCCAAAGGCATTTGCCACTTCTTGCACGTGCCCAGAAAAGCATATTGAGCAGGCACCGTAATGTGGCAAAAATGGCTAACAGCAGTGCCAGCAGAAGTGATGTGGGTTAATAATTTTTAAAACTTAGAATGGTAGGAGCAGAGCAACTCAGAAAGTAGTTTAGACATAACACCTCCAGAACTGTGGTGTTATTAGTGTCAGGTTCATGGAGCATCTGCAAAATACTTATGCCCGTGGTTCGGGCCTTTCAAATTTGGAGGACCCGAATTTGAGGTTAGTGCATGCTAACTCCCTGTTACTGGGAGCTGACTTCAGTTACTACACACTAACATTGTAACGTTAGCGCTCACTAACTCCCGTCAGTGCGCACTAACCTGAAAACCAAATTTTCCTGAAATTTTGGGAACATTTGGTTTGGTTTTCAGGTTCCCCGAACCAGGACAAATTAATCTGATACTATTGCACAGCCCTAATATAAAATGTAGTATTCTTATTGACTGCAAAGCTTATTGGAAAATATTAAGAGTCCTGAGCTTCTCTAAGATAGTTTTGATATGGTTATTGGAGCATGGCATCTTGCAGATGGGAGTGTAAAGCCACAGTGGTTATGCATGGAGCAAGACAGGCTTATGCAGGATATGTTAGGCCTCAGTGGATGTGGTGGAGCATAGCATGCCACAGATGGAAGTGTTAGGCCTCTGTGGTTATAGTTAGAGCAAGAAATTCTTATTCAGGATACATTAGGCCTCAGTGGATGTGGTGGAGCATGGCTTGCCACAGCAGGAAGTATCAGGCCACTGTGGTTATGCTTGGAGCATGGAATTCTGATCCAGGAAGTGTCAGCTCACAGTGGTATGGTTGGAGTAAGATAGGCTTATGCAGGATACATTAGATAAAGCCTCAGTGGTGGACTTTGGAGAAAAAGAGGGAAAGGATCTCAATTTAGTTATTCTCCAGTGGTATGTGGCATACACCATCACTAAGGAATGCAGAATGCCTTTACTGACTTCCCCTGCCTGCTTCATTCCAAACAGTTGTTGAAGTGAAGCAGGCAGAGGAAGTCAGTGGAGTCATAACCCTGCAGTGGTGCTTGGAATATGGCAGGCTGAGGAACTTACCTGAGTTACAACCCAATGGTGGAGTTTTGGGACTAAGCAGGCAGGGGAACACAGAGGAGTCATGACCCTGCAATGGTGCTTGGAACGAGGCAGGTAGAGGAGCTCAGCGGAGTCATGACCCTCCAGCGGTACTTGGGGATAAGCAGGCAGAGGAATTCAGTTCCTTGCCACAAAATGCAAGGAAAACCTGGAGTCTCATTGCCTCAGTTCTACCATTAATCCTTCTTCACTGAGGATACTAAGTATGTGCAGCAGGGAAGGATTCGTCGCATTCGGTATTCGTATTCATGGGGACCTAAATCCGTTGCATCTATTCTCGGGGGACCCCAATCCATTCATTAGTTACGTATGTATGTTTCCCAAAAAAACCCCCACCCAAACCTTTGCATTTAATTAACTACAAACCCCCACCCTCCTGACCCCCCCAAGACTTACCAAAAGTCCCTGGTGGTCCAGCGGGGGTCCTGGAGCAATCTCCTGCACTCGGGCTGTCGGCTGCTGGTATTCAAAATGGCACCGATATCCTTTGCCCTTACTATGTCACAGGGGCTCTCGGCGCCATTTTGAATACAGGCAGTTAACAGCCCAAGTGCAGGAGATGGCTCCAGGACCCCCTGCTGGACCACCAGGGACCTTTGATAAGTCTTGGGGGGGTCAGGATGGTGGGGGTTTATTCGTTAGTGATATGTTGTATTTGTGGGGAGTCGCGATACGTTTCGCTTCCCCACAAATACAACGAATAGGGACATATACGTTGCTGATTGTCAATACGTCGAAAATGAATGCACACCCCTAGAGGATACAGAGGTTCAGATCTTCCTTATCCTGGGCACCTCAGGAATAGGGTTCCCTGTGTCCTAAATCCAGGCAACACGGGGTCTCACAAGGCCTAATACTAATTGTGAAAATTAACCGAAAGGTAAACCTAACCAGCCAGTGAATGAACTGGAATGCAGCTTATCAACCTTTCTGAGGCTCCTCCAGCAGGGTTTTCCTGGATTCTCTAAGTAGGCCTGAAAATCCAATGCAAATTAAACTTTTCTATACTACCCTCTAACTCACAATTGAAAGGCACTGCCTCCAGTATCTCAGTAGAGAGCAGCTTATAAATCCTACCTAGGGAGACGGCCATCCCAGCAGCATAAAATGAAGGGAGTGTAGTGAATGGCACCTCCCCACACTTCCAGAACTCTCTAACATTAGCTAAAGAAGACAACTAAGGGCTTTAATGGTAATGAGATTGGGAGACCAATACACCTAGTTTTGGGGTTTTAACTATTCCAGTGCCCAGGTTGGGCACTGGGTCTGTGTCGTGTCTGAGAACCTGGCATCAGGGCTTGGCATCTAGACTTGGCCATCGGACATCTCTGGCCTCATCTCCTGAACTCCAACTGATGCAGCAAGTGGGGACATTCCCAGCACCTAAACATTTTGTGTGTGGGGGTTCTGGGCCAGGGTTTAAGCCCTGATCTCAGCCTAGGCTGCAGTGTTGGGCCTGGCCTTGACCTACACAGTGACCCCAGTGTTGGGCCAGGGCCTAGGCCAAAACTCCAATTTTGCAACCGAGTGTAGCCCCTTTGTTATGCCTTTCCTATGCCTTGGTGAGACCTCAGCATCGTTCCTGGGTGTAACCATGATTCTTGCTTTGGGTCTCAGCCTTGGGCCTGTGTCCAGGACAGATGGCTCACTTTTTTTTTTCAAAATGAAAAAAAGAAAACCCTTGGAATTTTATTGAATTTCCTTTTTATTTTTCAAAATTTAATGAAACAATATAGGAAATTTTGTTGTCATTTCCAATTTTGTTTAAAATGAAGGCACAGCCCAAATATTTAATAGCAAGTATATTTGAGCAGTAAGATCATAGAACAGAGAATAAATAAAGCCAAATAATACAGAAGTTGATTGCAGATAACAATTGCTATGATTTTTATTTCTTTCAGTGGCTCTTCTCTGTCTGAAATGCACATGCACACATCAAAACATGTAAAAGTTCTTGGAATAAATGATAATATTCTTCAAACTTTAATCCTGTATAATAATTTCACAGATATGCCATTAGATTCCACAAACATGTTTATCACCTTCTAATTTCTCTGAAGGTTTGCAGAAGGGATGATGTAACTAATTCTTTCTTAACCCAGTAGTTAAAATGTTACTGCTCTTCTGAGAATAATTGTTGTAGTCTTTAATAGAAAATATTCTAATGCTGCAATGAGCTCTAGAGAAAAAACCCTGAAATACTTGCAGTATAAAAGGAAGGGGCAATAGGAGTGATTGTAAAGTAACATTTGTCAGGAACAGATTCTGCTTCTCTTGCTTCATAATTCACTGTAAAATATAAATTCTAAGGGATATTCTCCCTGAGTTGAGCACTTTGCACAGGGTATAGTAGATGTGATAGTCCAGCAGTCAGGAAGGATCTGGGCAGTGAGTAATACAAGTGATTAACAGGGCCTGATGTTTCTGGAAGTCATGCTGCTTTTATTAACATCTCTGGAGCGTAAAACAGAAAAGTCACAACCCAGATCTGGCTGCAAACTGAACACTGGTAAAAACAGCTGGGACATTTTAAACTACTCAGAGAATGGAGACCTGATACTGGGTGGGATTTTGCAGTTATCTTTAGCAAAATCTGAGGAGCGTGGCTCACTCAGAGAACATAATTTTGAAGATCTATGTGGTGTGTAAGTATTACAGAGTCTTCTAGTTTGATGTGTCATGCATGATCTCTCTATGCAGAAAATATAGTATCTTAACCTACATATTATGCAAACAAGTCTCATGCATATTCATTAAGGTCCATATAGCCAGATAAAAGTGTGGCTGAATATATCCAGATAAAGTTATCCAGGTAATTTGAGGCCTGCTGATTGACGGACCAGAATTACCCAGGTGACTTTAGCCAGCCAGTGGTGAATATCTGATCTGTGCAACTAAACTTAAACTGCCCTGGGAACTCTCCTAGTGCTGTCCCTTTTCATCCAGCTAAACTGCAGTAATTAGCACTGACAAAATGCAGCAGTCAGTGGTTGTGCTGCAGCTACAAGATTTCTCCAGGTAACCTCCAAAGTAGCAGGAGAAACCTTTAGATTATTAACCTCACTGTGGATAACCAGAAAATCTGGTTTCACTGGGAATTGTATTTATTTTATAATACTACTATTACTTATTTCTATATCACTACTCAACACATGCACTGCTGCACAAAAATAAATAAGAGACAGTCCCTGCTCAGAAGAGCTTACACTCTAATCAGGACAATCCTACAGAGCAAAAGAGACTTTGGGGGTTTCATGTATTAAGAAAAATGGTTACAATCATTAAGACTGCTATCAGGTTAATCAGAGGTTAAGATTTAACAGTGTTTTTCACACTGAATATGAATGAGGACAGAGAGGATGCAAGACTCAAACTCAGGAAGTATTTGGTGAAGAAAGGTGGAAAGCACAGAGCTGAGAGGGGGCAGTGGAGGAGGAGGAGGACCCAGATAAGTGAGAGACTTGCCTGATGAGCAGAGTTCATGAGGAGGGGAGAAGGGAGAGGTAAGAGAGGAGAGGGAGTGAGGAGCAGCAGAGTGAAGGCTCCTGTAGGTGAGTAAGGGGAACTTGAACTGTATGCGGAAATGTGCAGGGAGCCAATGAGTGGCTGGCAAAGGCAACATTGGTTTTACCAGAAATGTATTCTGACTGTCTCCTGCCTGAATGACTGAAAATAAAGGCAAATACTTCTTTTCATGTGAACTATATTTGTGACTGTTGAATCTAAATAGTTGTGTAGCATAAGAAATCCTATTATACAGTACAATGCAGACCTATAGGATTGAGGGCTTGAGATTAACTGGGGCTAGAGAGCCTCTGTGCCCACTCTCCACCATCCTAGGGATCCCCTTGTTATGCCTGGAACAACCCTCAGGATTGGCAGGACCCACTGGAGTCAGAACAACTCCCCCTCTCTCTGCCACAGGCAGGAGGGGCTGCAAATAGAAATGTAAGCACTGACTACTGGGCTCCAATAGGTATCTGAGCAATTCCCCTCTCCCATTCCCTCCAGTCCTCAGCAGTCACTTTACTTCCTTTATCTGTGCTCTCTCTCCCCTTCAGGCTCAGTCCTACCTGCTGTCTGGATCAGAGCAGCAGGATCTGGATGTGGGGAAACCACTGTAAAAGGTTTTTCTCCCAGGGAGTGAACTCATCTAACCTCCTGTCTATGGGTCTGAACCCTCACTCAATTCAGCTCCCCACACCCATCATAAACTCTGACCCTGATCTGCTCTGTTACTGCCTTTCCTTGTGCCAAACTCCTGACTTCATACCAGGAATTCACTCCTGCAAGGTGCTGGTTCTGACTGGTCCACAATGCACTATTGTTTAGGGATGTGAATCGTTTTTCAACGATTAAAATTATCGTCCGATAATGTTTATATCGTCTTAAATCATTATAGAACACGATACAATAGAAATTCTAACGATTTATCGTTAAAAATCGTTAAATCGTGTTAGTGCGACTAACTCGAGTTAGTGCGCACTAACTCCCCGTTAGTGCGCACTAACTCGATTTAGTGCGCACTAACTGAAAATGATACAAATAAACACTTTCCAGGTCACTGAAGGTCAGTTAGGAATGAATATGTGTTCCTATTGGCTGGCTGCCCTCTTATCTATTGATGTTACCAAGGTTACCACTGAGGTGATGGTTGGGGGGTTGGGAAATGGAACTGGAAACTAACGAACACCAACAGAAAATGAAACAAAGTGTTCACACTTCCCAGGTCAGTAAAGGTCACTTAGGAATGAATATGTATGTATGTATTCCTATTGGCTGGCTGTGCTCTTATCTATTGATGTTACCAATATGGTTGGGGGGATGTGAAATGGAAACAGTTGGAAGCTTGACAAAAAAAGTAATGTAAAGATCAGCACTCACGTGACTAGAACTTGTTTGTTTATTATTTTTGTTAGCAGGCACCTGAAATGCTAGTGCATGTTGAATTTGCCAATCACTGTGCATTTTAGAAAGGTGGTCCTGGCTGGAACTGTACACAGTTCAAATATATGTAATTGATTGTTGGTAAGTGTATTTTTTAAGTAGCCACACTGGCACCAGTATGTTTACTTTTCCTCCTACTTAACTCACTAGCTCAGCTTTGTAAGAAGGGCTTCTCTGCTTGTGTGTTGTTTTTGTTTGGTGTGAGGAGAGCAGAAACATCAGATCTTTATTCAATCTACTACAGTCATCTCTTACAGTGCCCTATCCCTATTAATACCAGGAGTGTTGTGATCTTCCTGCACACAGTGCCCTAACCCTGATACCAGTCTGAGACAGCTCCCTCCCTGCATTACTAGTGAGAGGCTGGCTTCACAGACAGGGGGGAGCTGCCTGACCCTCACTCCTGACTTCCCCCATGTCCCAGCTAGTGAATGGTGTGTGGGTGAGGGGGGGGGGGGAGGATGGTGAAGTCTGAGACAGCTCCCTCCCTGCATTACTAGTGAGAGGCTGGCTTCACAGACAGGGGGGAGCTGCCTGACCCTCACTCCTGACTTCCCCCATGTCCCAGCTAGTGAATGGTGTGTGGGTGAGGGGGGGGGGGGGGTGGATGGTGAAGTCTGAGACAGCTCCCTCCCTGCATTACTAGTGAGAGGCTGGCTTCACAGACAGGGGGGAGCTGCCTGACCCTCACTCCTGACTTCCCCCATGTCCCAGCTAGTGAATGGTGTGTGGGTGAGGGGGGGGGGAGGATGGTGAAGTCTGAGACAGCTCCCTCCCTGCATTACTAGTGAGAGGCTGGCTTCACAGACAGGGGGGAGCTGCCTGACCCTCACTCCTGACTTCCCCCATGTCCCAGCTAGTGAATGGTGTGTGGGTGAGGGGGGGGGGGGGGAGGATGGTGAAGTCTGAGACAGCTCCCTCCCTGCATTACTAGTGAGAGGCTGGCTTCACAGACAGGGGGGAGCTGCCTGACCCTCACTCCTGACTTCCCCCATGTCCCAGCTAGTGAATGGTGTGTGGGTGAGGGGGGGGGGGGGATGGTGAAGTCTGAGACAGCTCCCTCCCTGCATTACTAGTGAGAGGCTGGCTTCGCAGACAGGGGGGAGCTGCCTGACCCTCACTCCTGACTTCCCCCATGTCCCAGCTAGTGAATGGTGTGTGGGTGAGGGGGGGGGGGGAGGATGGTGAAGTCTGAGACAGCTCCCTCCCTGCATTACTAGTGAGAGGCTGGCTTCACAGACAGGGGGGAGCTGCCTGACCCTCACTCCTGACTTCCCCCATGTCCCAGCTAGTGAATGGTGTGTGGGTGAGGGGGGGGGGGGAGGATGGTGAAGTCTGAGACAGCTCCCTCCCTGCATTACTAGTGAGAGGCTGGCTTCACAGACAGGGGGGAGCTGCCTGACCCTCACTCCTCCGGGGTATTGTGATCTTCCTGCACACAGTGCCCTATCCCTGATACCAGGGGTGTTGTGATCTTCCTGCATGCAGTGCCCTATCCCTATTAATACCAGGAGTGTTGTGATCTTCCTGCATGCAGTGCCCTATCCCTATTAATACCAGGAGTGTTGTGATCTTCCTGCATGCAGTGCCCTATCCCTGATATCGGGATGTGTGCAAGAAGATCACAACACCCCCGGTATCAGGAATAGGGCACTGTGTGCAGGAAAATCACAACACCCCCAGTATCAGGAATAGGGCACTGTGTGCAGGAAGATCACAACACCCCTGGTATTAGGGATAGGGC
Source organism: Rhinatrema bivittatum (assembly GCF_901001135.1). Classification (NCBI taxonomy): domain Eukaryota; kingdom Metazoa; phylum Chordata; class Amphibia; order Gymnophiona; family Rhinatrematidae; genus Rhinatrema; species Rhinatrema bivittatum. The sequence goes on along the minus strand of NW_021821431.1, from coordinate 38,581 downwards.
ACTGTGTGCAGGAAGATCACAACACTCCTGGTATTAATAGGGATAGGGCACTGTGTGCAGGAAGATCACAATACCCCTGGTATCAGGGTTAGGGCACAAGTTCTAGTCACATTGACTGATCACATTACTTGTTTTGTCAAGCTACCAACTGTTTCCATTTCCCATCCCCCATATACTGTCAGTAGGAAACTTGGTAACATGAATAAATAAGAGGGCAGCCAATAGGAATACATATTCATTCCTAAACTGACCTTAACTGACCTGAAAAGTGTCAAATTGTATCATTTTCAGTTAGTGCGCACTAACTCCCAGTTAGTGCGCACTAACTCCCGTTAGTGCGCACTAACTCGAGTTAGTGCGCACTAATCGGAAAAAACGATTTTTAACGATTTTTTAACTAAAAAATCGTGCCTAAGACGATTTTCTTGCCCTGCCACACGATTTCTATCGTTAAGACGATATGGAAAACGATTCACATCCCTAGGTTATAGCACTCATTTTCGCATATGCAAGTTCTATTAGCACCTACACTCATGGTACTCTTTCCATTTTTTCCAATAGATAGTAGAGATGTGTATCGTGTGATCGATCGTCTTAACGATCGATTTCAGCTGGGGGGGGGAAGGGAATCGGATCGTCGCGGTTTTGTTTTTTTAAATATCGTGTAAATTTTGCTTTGCAAAATGGCGCCGGCCATATGGCCACATTGCCGTACAGCAAAATGGCACCGGCCGTACGGCAACACGATTCGAGTGCAGGAGGTCGTTCCCGGACCCCCGCTGGACTTTTCGCAAGTCTTGTGGGGTTCAGGAGGCCCCCCCAAGCTGGCCAAAAGTCCCTGGGGGTCCAGCGGGGGTCCGGGAGCAATCTCCTACGCTCGTGACGTCGGGGAACAGGAACCAAAGTGGCGCCGGCGCTACCTTTGCCCTGTCATATGACAGTATTACATACACTCAAATTCACCCGGTGTATATTTAATGATCAATTTTTTATCTAGGTAACATTCTATATACCTACCCAGCATCAAATCTTAATGATTATCCTTTCATATTTATGATGTAAAACATTTTTAGGAAAGTAGGAGATGGTTTCATATATTGTAAGTCACCATCCAGGTGCCACTGTTTTTTCCTTTAATCATTAACACACCTTCCGCCTCCAATTATTTATTTATAAATTTAAACATAAACTGCTGAACTGGGTTACAGAATGTTTAACCCGGTTTTCTGTATGAATTTTTATTTTTATAATTTAATAAAACTCCTCTTTCTTTCTGTGACTAGCACTTTTCAATTTTTCTTTTTTAAGCCGTCCCAGGACCCAAAACACTTTACTTAGCTTTCAAGAATGTCTCTTTAGCTCCCGACTTGCGCAGGTCTTCGGTCGCGACCGAAGACCTGCGTGACCGGCGCCGGAGCCCCACCGGGGTCGGGTCAGGTCAGTGTTCGGCCTCCCCACCCGGGGGACCCCGACGCCAGCCGCGATCGCCGAGGCCGTTTCCGACGAAGGAAAAGCGGAAAAAAAAACAAAAAACGCGCCTAGGCCCGCCCTGAATCAGAAGGCAGCCAATCAGAGAGAGCCCGGCAGGGCTTTAAATCTTACCCTGCTAGGCACCTTCTCTCTCTTCTCTCTCCTCCACGCGGCGACCGAAGACCTGCGCGACCGGCGCCGGAGCCCCACCGGGGGAAGGTCAGGTCAGTGTTCGGCCTCCCCACCCGGGGGACCCCGACGCCAGCCGCGATCGCCGAGGCCGTTTCCGACGAAGGAAAAGCGGAAAAAAAAAACAAAAAACGCGCCTAGGCCCGCCCTGAATCAGAAGGCAGCCAATCAGAGAGAGCCCGGCAGGGCTTTAAATCTTACCCTGCTAGGCACCTTCTCTCTCTTCTCTCTCTTCCACGCGGCGACTGAAGACCTGCGCGACCGGCGCCGGAGCCCCACCGGGGGAAGGTCAGGTCAGTGTTCGGCCTCCCCACCCGGGGGACCCCGACGCCAGCCGCGATCGCCGAGGCCGTTTCCGACGAAGGAAAAGCGGAAAAAAAAAAACAAAAAACGCGCCTAGGCCCGCCCTGAATCAGAAGGCAGCCAATCAGAGAGAGCCCGGCAGGGCTTTAAATCTTACCCTGCTAGGCACCTCCTCTCTCTTCTCTCTCCTCCACGCGGCGACCGAAGACCTGCGCGACCGGCGCCGGAGCCCCACCGGGGGAAGGTCAGGTCAGTGTTCGGCCTCCCCACCCGGGGGACCCCGACGCCAGCCGCGATCGCCGAGGCCGTTTCCGACGAAGGAAAAGCGGAAAAAAAAAAACAAAAAACGCGCCTAGGCCCGCCCTGAATCAGAAGGCAGCCAATCAGAGAGAGCCCGGCAGGGCTTTAAATCTTACCCTGCTAGGCGCCGCGCGCCGAGCGTCGCGCGCCGAAGGAGCGCGACAAAGGGGCCTGCCCCTTTGTCTCGCCCCTTCGTAGAGCCCCTAGGAGGCCCCGAGCCATACCCGTGGAATAACCGAATTCTTCAACAAAGGCAACAGCCAGCAAAGATACAGATTTAACCGTTTCAGCCTTATGGAATAAAAGTCAGCCTCCCCAGCAAGCTCCCCAACAAGCGTCCAGCATTCATCCAGCCTCTTCAACAAGCGTCCAGCACTCATCCAGCCTCTTCAACAAGCGTCCAGCATTCATCCAGCCTCTCCAACAAGCGTCCAGCACTCACCCAGCCTCTCCAGCAAGCGTCCAGCATTCATCCAGCCTCTCCAACAAGCGTCCAGCACTCATCCAGCCTCTTCAACAAGCGTCCAGCATTCATCCAGCCTCTTCAACAAGCGTCCAGCATTCATCCAGCCTCTCCAACAAGCGTCCAGCACTCACCCAGCCTCTCCAGCAAGCGTCCAGCATTCATCCAGCCTCTCCAACAAGCGTCCAGCACTCATCCAGCCTCTTCAACAAGCGTCCAGCATTCATCCAGCCTCTTCAACAAGCGTCCAGCACTCATCCAGCCTCTTCAACAAGCGTCCAGCACTCATCCAGCCTCTCCAACAAGCGTCCAGCACTCATCCAGCCTCTCCAACAAGCCACAAACATTCATACAACGTAGACCCCACAAATGGCCCCATTTTTCACAATTCCAATTCTCCAACATAATACTCCACCTAAAAGAATTTCTTTCCGACATGCCCAACAACACAACCTTAAATCCCTCTCTTCAATTTTAATCACTCCTTCCACACAACTTCTAGGCCTCACCCTTTTCTCTTTAAGCCTCTTCAATGCTCAATCCCTCACGAAAAAGTCTGTAATATTGAATGACTACCTCATCGATGTGAAACCGGAGATATGTGCAATTACCGAAACATGGTTAAAACCATCAGACACAGCAATAATTAATCAACTACCTACAGAGGTGTACGACTTCTTCTCGCTACCTCGTCATAAAAAAAATGGAGGAGGCATTCTCTTAGCAACTAAAAAGGACCTCAGATTCTTGCTACAGCAATCCAATTCCAACTCAAAACTTGAATTCGGCTTCTTCACCTCAGACAAGCTACAAATCCTTCTCGTATATGCCCCCCCAGGACTCTTGGAATCAGATGCCTCAACACTGGTTGAATTAACCTCTGCCCTCATCAACTTTGACTCGCCAGCCATCATTCTAGGGGATTTCAACATGCACGTTGATAACCCTACCCCTTCACCCAACTGTGAAACTCTACTCACAGCTCTCACAGCGCTAGGCTTCACTCAATTAGTTAATAAACCTACCCACAAAGCCGGCCACACGTTAGACCTGATCTTCGTTAACACTTCAATCAAGCCCATATCTATACCTAATTGCACAAAGGTCCCGTGGTCAGATCACTACCTAATAACTACTTCATTCTCTATAAAAGATACCAACCCGGCTTGCATTCCTTTGCCCTCCTTCAAATATAGGAAAACTTGCTCCCCAGAAGACCTTAATAATCACCTATCTCCACTACTCCACCAACTAGACCTCACGGATCCGAACGCAGCACTTCAATCTTGGAACACAATCACCGAAACTATAGCCAACAAGCTATGCCCTCTTATCACAAAAAAACCACACCAGAATTCCTCCAAAAGACAGCCATGGTTCTCAGCAGAATTAAGAAAGCTCAAACTCCAACTAAGACAAAATGAGGCTAAATGGCGCAAAAACCCAGGAACCAACACCCTTTCAATCTACAAATCATCTCTGCATCAATACAAATCAAGCACCCTAAGATCCAAGAGGGACTACTACGCCTCGAAGATACACGACCTTGTTTTCGATGCCAAAGCCCTCTTCAGCTATGTAGCCAACCTCACACAAGTAAACCAACCAGAGATTACACATGACCAAGCTCAATCAAAAGCAGAAGAATTAGCTCTATTCTTCAATAACAAAATCAATACTCTCCTATCGCAGCTCCCCACGAACCCCACTGTTCCACTAACCACTCCTCAACCTTCAATCAACTACACTCGGTTAGAAGAACTTGACACAACTTCATCCGCCGAGATCCAAGGAATTCTAAGGAAAATGAAACCATCTTCTCATCCCTCGGATCACATCCCAGCCAAACTACTACTAGCAATTCCAGAATCCATCTCCAAAACCCTGGCAGACATCATAAATTGCTCCCTCACACAAGGATTCTACCCGGACAACCTCAAACTTGCCTCACTCAAACCCCTTCTCAAAAAACCAAATCTCGACCCAAACGATCCTAATAATTTTAGACCGATAGCTAACCTCCCATTCATAGCCAAGATAATGGAAAAATTGGTAAACTCACGACTCTCAAACCACATTGAAGACAACAACCTTCTATTTCCATCACAATACGGATTTCGTAAAACCTTAAGCACGGAAGCCCTCCTCATCTCTATGACTGACCACATCATCCTAGGATTAGACAAAGGACAAGCCTTCCTTCTGATACTACTCGACCTATCGTCTGCATTTGACACGGTCAATCACTCCCTTCTCGTCAACCAATTATCAGCCATAGGTATCTCAGGCACTGCCCTATCATGGTTCAGAACCTTCCTCAGCAACAGAGGTTATAAGGTTAAGATTCATAATAAAGAATCCTCTATACACCCCGCATCAGTAGGAGTCCCTCAGGGCTCATCCCTGTCTCCTACCTTGTTTAACATTTATCTATTACCCTTATGTAAACTTCTCACTGACCTCAATCTCAAACATTTTCTCTACGCTGACGATATTCAGGTCCTGATCCCCATCGAAGAGTCGCTCGCTAAAACACTGTTGCACTGGGAATCCTGCCTCCAAAATATCAAACAACTTCTTACAAGTCTCAACCTGATACTAAATTCATCAAAAACAGAACTTCTACTCATCACACCAGAAAACAGCTCCATCTCATACACCCATCCCACCGTACCAAACACCACACAAGTGAGAGATCTAGGAGTTCAAATTGACAATCACCTAAACCTGAAAGCTAACATCAACAAAACCACCAGAGACTGCTTTTATAAGCTCCAAGTGCTGAAAAGAATACGACCCCTCTTCCACACACATGACTTCAGAACAATCCTACAATCAATCATTTTCGCAAAGCTGGACTATTGTAACACCATCATGCTTGGTCTCCCTTCATCACACACCAAACCATTACAAATGGTCCAAAACGCCTCCGCCCGTATACTCACCAACACCAGGAGAAGAGAACACATAACACCTATCTTGATGGACCTCCATTGGCTGCCCATCCACTTCAGAATAATCTACAAGGCCATTCTCACCATTTTCAAAAACATCCATCAATTAGCCCCAATCGATCTACATATCCCCCTCCAATTACACCATTCCACAAGACCGAAAAGAGATGCTTACAAAGGATCACTTCAAGTACCTCCAGCCAAGACTACCAGACACATCACGCTCAGAGATCGGGCATTCTCCACAGCCGGTCCAACATTATGGAACTCCATTCCCCCGGATCTTAGAATGGAACCCAACATCTCAACATTCAAGAAAAGACTCAAGACGTGGCTGTTCACGCAGGCCTTTCCTAACTCCAATTCCATCTAACTTCCTTCTTTCAACATGCTCCGCTAGCATTAGCGTTAATAGCCACCTCTTACAATGTTATTTATACTTATATATAACTATCTGATCTTCATTTCCCTTCTCATTCCAAGTTATTGTTTTCCTTGTTATATGTAACTGCTTTTCTGCACTATTGTTTAAATGGTAATTGTTTAAATGTTTAAATGGTAAAGTTTATTATAATTACACCCCTGTTTCTTGTGAACCAGCATGATGGGACCACCGTCTTGAATGTTGGTATATAAAAAAGTTAAATAAATAAATAAATAAATAAAGTTTCGACGTTTGCTTGTTGCTGTCTTCCTCAGGGTCTATTCATTCTTGCGCTTATGTAGGGTGATCATATAGCTCCATGAGAAAAGCCAGAATATTGCACTGGCTAGTTTAATATTTACTAGAGATGTGAATCGTGTGATCGATCGTCTTAACGATCGATTTTGGCTGGGGAGGGAGGGAATTGGATTGTCGCGATTTTGTTTTTTTTTTAAATCGTGTAAATCGTAAATCGGGGGAGGGCGGGAAAACCGGCACACTAAAACATCCCTAAAACCCACCCCAACCCTTTAAAATAAATCCCCCACCCTCTCGAACCCCCCAAAATGTTTTAAATTACCTGGGGTCCAGTGGGGGGTCCCGGTGTGATCTTCCACTCTCGGGCCACGGGTGCGTTAATAGAAATGGCGCCGGCGCTACCTTTGCCCTGTCATATGACAGGGCAAAGGTAGCGCCTGCGCCATTTTGGTTCCTGTCCCCCGATGTCACGAGCGTAGGAGATTACTCCCGGACCCCCGCTGGACCCCCAGGGACTTTTATCCAGCTTGGGGGGGCCTCCTGACCAGGGGGGTCCGGGAGTGACCTCCTGCACTCGAATCGTGTTGCCGTATTGCAAAATGGCGCCGGCCGTATGGCCGTATTGCTGTATTGCAAAATGGCGCCGGCCGTATGGCCGTATGGCCAGCGCCATTTTGCAATACGGCAACACAATTCGAGTGCAGGAGGTCGCTCCCGGACCCCCGCTGGACTTTTGGCAAGTCTTGTGGGGGTCAGGAGGCCTCCCCCAAGCTGGCCAAAAGTCCCTGGGGGTCCAGCAGGGGTCCGGGAGCGATCTCCTGCGCTCGTGACGTCGGGGAACAGGAACCAAAATGGCGCCGGCGCTACCTTTGCCCTGCCATATAACAGGGCAAAGGTAGCGCCTGCGCCATTTCTATTAACGCACCGTGGCCCGAGAATGGAAGATCACACCGGGACCCCCCCACTGGACCCCAGGTAATTTAAGACATTTTGGGGGGGTTCGGGAGGGTGGGGGATTTATTTTAAAGGGTCGGGGTGGGTTTTAGGGATGTTTTAGTGTGCCGGTTTTCCCGCCCTCCCCCTTCCCCCGATTTACGATTTTTGACGATAAATCGGGGGAATTCCTATTGTATATTGCCTCTAACGATTTTTGATGATTTAAAATATATCGGACAATATTTTAAATCGTCAAAAAACGATTCTCCATCCCTAATATTTACCTTTGCATGCAGAGTGACCAAGTAGCTCCTGGTCAACAGAAAAAATAATGAACCTGCTCCTAGCGTACCACAATTCATGCAATGATATATTGTTCAGCTTTTCTTAGGGAAATCAATAGAGAAATCAGAACAACTTTTCTATGAAAGCAATGGGGTAAAACCAGGACTGGATTGGATGGTCCCTCTTGACATGGAGCTGATTGCTCACCCTAGGCCTATCTCCATGGCCACTTTCCACCTCACAGGGTCCCCAACAGATATGAAAGGTCAGGTGTCCCAGCAATGCAAATAACATTTGGGGTGCCTGGTTGTTTTTTTTTTTTATGATTCTAGCCACTTTCCTGAATCTTGAAAGGACAGGGCCTTGTGTTTGTGTAAATGGTAGACTGTACCCCAAATCGTGCAGTATGGTGAAAGTGCTCTGTCTCCTGTGTAAATCATATTCCCCAAAGACTCTGCTGCCTGGCTTAAGCCCTCCCTCTACCACAAGGAACACCAGCTGGAGTGTAAAGCTGGGTTGTGGCTATATAGGCCATTAATAGCTCTGTACCACTGGACTAGTAATTAGTAGAGATGTGAATCGTGTCCTCGATCATCTTAACGATCGATTTCAGCTGGGAGGGGGAGGGAATCGTATTGTTGCCGTTTGGGTGTGTAAAGTATCGTGAAAATCGTTAAAATCGTGAGCCGGCACATTAAAAACCCCTAAATCCCACCCCCGACCCTTTAAATTAAATCCCCCACCCTCCCGAACCCCCCCAAATGCCTTAAATTACCCTGGGGTAGAGCGGCGGTCCGTAGCTAAATCGGGGGAAGGGGAAGGGCAGGAAAACCGGCACACTATAACCCCCTAAAACCCACCCCCGACCCTTTAAATTAAATCCCCCACCCTCCCGAACCCCCCCAAATGCCTTAAATTACCCTGGGGTAGAGCGGCGGTCCGAAACGGCCTCCTGCTATTGAAGCACGTCGTCTTCAGCCGGCGCCATTTTTCAAAATGGCCGCCGCAAAATGGCGGCGGCCATAGACCAAAACGATTCGACTGCTGGAGGTCGTTCCGGACCCCCGCTGGACTTTTGGCAAGTCTTGTGGGGGTCAGGAGGCCCCCCCAAGCTGGCCAAAAGTTCCTGGGAGTCCAGCGAGGGTCCGTGAGCGATTTCCTGCCGCGAATCGTTTTCCGTACGGATAATGGCCAGCTTGGGGGGGCCTCCTGACCCCCACAAGACTTGCCAAAAGTCCAGCGGGGGTCCGGAACGACCTCCAGCAGTCGAATCGTTTTGGTCTATGGCCGCCGCCATTTTGCGGTGGCCATTTTGAAAAATGGCGCCGGCTGAAGACGATGCGCTTCAATAGCAGGAGGCCGTTTCGGACCGCCGCTCTACCCCAGGGTAATTTAAGGCATTTGGGGGGGTTCGGGAGGGTGGGGGATTTTAATTTAAAGGGTAGGGGGTGGGTTTTAGGGGGTTTTAATGTGCCGGTTTTCCTGCCCTCCCCCTTCCCCCGATTTACGATTTTTTGACGATAAATCGGGGGAATTGGTATTGTATCATGGCCCTAACTGTTTTTGACGATTTAAAATATATCGGACGATATTTTAAATCGTCAAAAAACGATTCACATCCCTAGTAATTAGGACTATCTAGTGTAGCATGCGTCCCATATGAACCAAAGTACAGAACACACTGATTGGCAGTGTTTGATAATTTTTTATATCTTTTTTTAGAGGAGCCAGATGATGAGCATCCTGGACCTGCACCTAGACCAGCCCAAAGACTGTACCATCATCTGCGGGTAATCCCAGACTCCTCGGATGAGGAGAAAGTGGGAGCCCATGAACAGCTGTAACAGCCTGAGGAGCAAAAGGAACAGCAGTGGCAAGAAGAGGAGCCAGAGGACACACTGGCTGATCTGCTAAAGGATCACCCGCAGGACAGCAGTACATCTGACCAGCCCAAACCTGAACTGGTTGCCATTTAGGATGAGAGATTGTTATTACAGCAAAGCACCAGCTTTTTGGATGCTATCTCAGGCCTGCCTGATGTGGTGAGGCAGGGAGCAGAGTCCCTCTGTGATACCATCAGGGAGGAATCACAAGCCCTCCATGATACCATAAGGGAGGAAGGACAGGGGATTCAGCAGATGATACGGGACCTTAGGGATGTGCAGACAAAAAGTTTTCATTGCATTCGTGATACGTTTTCGTGGAGGGTCGATTCCATTTTATACAGAAGTATGGAGAATTCCATAAGTTGCCGATCTGTCAATAAGTTTCCTGGTTCCCATTAAAGTCAATGGGGGAAGGATTTCCAGCCTATTTTTGGCTGCAGAATTGGGGTTTTCTTATCAATTTTCATGAAATTTCTGGGGAGCAATCATCACAACAACAAAAGAGCTCCAAGGTACTTAGACTGTGGCAAAGTGGCACCAAAGTGGCATGAATAGCCTAAGGCACTGGAATGGTGCAAAGGGGTACCAGAAGTGGCAAGAGTGCTTTACAGAGGCACAAAGCAGCAGTGAGAATGTCAAAAACACACCACAGCTTCAAAACAGAGCACCGATAGCAGATGCATGAACCATCGAAGGCAGCACGACAGGCAAAGCGGCAAGACAAGTGGCATTGACATCCAACAGCACAATGAAGGGGGAACATAGCAAGCAGATAGACTAGCACCAACACACTGAGGAACCATGAGAGTGGCAAGAACACCACAAGGAGTTAAGTGAGTCATCTGGTGTATGGCAGTAAAGCAGAGTGGCAGAAAGCTGATAGGGGCAAGACAGGCTGGCAGAGTGGAGGTAGTCTGGTCCCCGTGGTTTTGATAGGGGAAAGACAGGCTGGCCCAGGAGAGAGTTCCCTTTCCTTTGTGCAGGGAAGGACTCCCTGGAAAGGGTCCACCCCTAGAGTTGGGTGTACCCGGTGTTTTCATTGGCGTCCAGTGAATATCGTTGGCGTCTAGTGAATTCCGTTGGCGTCTAGTGAATTCCGACTGTACTTACGCACTTCAGCTGATGACAAAGGAAATGGAAGATCTCTCAGAAATAAGAATACTGCTACTCAAGTCAAAATCTGCAATATCAACCTATGTTGACTTCGTACCGTAGAGGTCAAACACTTCTAGGAACACAAGGCCTGGATGAACAGGCGCAGCTATCAAGGTCAAACACTTCTAGGAACACAAGGCCTGGATGAACAGGCGCAGCTATCAAGGTCAAACACTTCTAGGAACACAAGGCCTGGATGAACAGGCGCAGCTATCAAGGTCAAAGACTTTTAGGAACACAAGGCCTGGATGAACAGGCACAGCACTCGAGGTCAAACACTGGTAGGAACACAAGGCCTGGATGAACAGGCACAGCAATCGAGGTCAAACACTGGTAGGACCACAAGGCCTGGATGAACAGGCATAGCAGTTGAGGTCAAACACTAGTAGGAACACAAGGCCTGGATAAACAGGCACAGCAATCAAGGTCAAACACTGGTAGGAACAAAAGGCCTGGATGAACAGGCACAGCAGTCGAGGTCAAACACTGGTAGGAACACACGGCCTGGATAAACAGGCACAGCAATCGAGGTCAAACACTGGTAGGAACACAAGGCCTGGATGAACAGGCACAGCAGTCGAGGTCAAACACTGGTAGGAACACAAGGCCTGGATGAGCAGGCGCAGCAATCGAGGTCAAACACTGGTAGGAACACAAGGCCTGGATGAACAGGCGCAGTTATCAAGGTCAAACACTGGTAGGAACACAAGGCCTGGATGAACAGGCACAGCAGTCAAGGACAGAGGTCAATCCCACCTAGGACACAAGGCCTGGATGAACAGGCGCAGCTATCAAGATCAAACACTGGTAGGAACACAAGGCCTGGATGAACAGGCGCAGCAGTCGAGGTCAAACACTGGTAGGACCACAAGGTCTTGATGGACAGGTGCAGCTATCAAGGTCAAACACTGGAAGGAACACAAGGCCTGGATGAACAGGCGCAGCTATCAAGGTCAAACACTGGTAGGAACACAAGGCCTGGATGAACAGGCACAGCAGTCGAGGACAGAGGTCAATCCCACCTAGGGACACAAGGCCTGGATGAACAGGCACAGCTATCAAGGTCAAAGACTTTTAGGAACACAAGGCCTGGATGAACAGGCACAGCAGTCGAGGTCAAACACTTTTAGGCACACAAGGCCTGGATGAACAGGCGCAGCTATCAAGGTCAAAGACTTTTAGGAACACAAGGCCTGGATGAACAGGCACAGCAGTCGAGGTCAAACACTGGTAGGAACACAAGGCCTGGATGAACAGGCACAGCAGTCGAGGTCAAACACTGGTAGGAACACAAGGCCTGGATGAACAGGCACAACAATCGAGGTCAAACACTGGTAGGAACACAAGGCCTGGATGAACAGGCACAGCAGTCAAGGTCAAACACTGGTAGGAACACAAGGCCTGGATGAACAGGCGCAGCAATCGAGGTCAAACACTAGTAGGAACACAAGGCCTAGATGAACAGGCGCAGCTATCAAGGTCAAACACTGGTAGGAACACAAGGCCTGGATGAACAGGCACAGCAGTCGAGGACAGAGGTCAATCCCACCTAGGGACACAAGGCCTGGATGAACTGGCACAGCAGTCGAGCACAGAGGTCAATCCCACCTAGGGACACAAGGCCTGGATGAACAGGCGCAGCAATCGAGGTCAAACACTGGTAGGAACACAAGGCCTGGATGAACAGGCGCAGCTATCAAGGTCATACACTGGTAGGAACACAAGGCATGGATGAACAGTCACAGCAGTCGAGGACAGAGGTCAATCCCACCTAGGGACACAAGGCCTGGATGAACAGGCACAGCAGTCGAGCACAGAGGTCAATCCCACCTAGGGACACAAGGCCTGGATGAACAGGTGCAGTTATCAAGGTCAAAGTCTTTTAGGAATACAAGGCCTGGATGAACAGGCACAGCAATCGAAGTCAAACACTGGTAGGAACACAAGGCCTGGATGAACAGGCACAGCAATCGAAGTCAAACACTGGTAGGAACACAAGGCCTGGATGAGCAGGCACAGCAGTCGAGCACAGAGGTCAATTCCACCTAGGGACACAAGTCCTGGATGAACAGGCACAGCAGTCGAGGACAGAGGTCAATCCCACCTAGGGACACAAGGCTTGGATGAACAGGCACAGCAGTCGAGGACAGAGGTCAATCCCACCTAGGGACACAAGGCCTGGATTAAACAGGTGCAGCTATCGAGGTCAAACACTGGTAGGAACACAAGGCCTGGATGAACAGGCACAGCAGTCGAGGACAGAGGTCAATCCCACCTAGGGACACAAGGCCTGGATGAACAGGCACAGCAGACGAGCACAGAGGTCAATCCCACCTAGGGACACAAGGCCTGGATGAACAGGCACAGCTATCAAGGTCAAAGACTTTTAGGAACACAAGGCCTGGATGAACAGGCACAGCAGTCGAGGTCAAACACTTTTAGGCACACAAGGCCTGGATGAACAGGCGCAGCTATCAAGGTCAAAGACTTTTAGGAACACAAGGCCTGGATGAACAGGCACAGCAGTCGAGGTCAAACACTGGTAGGAACACAAGGCCTGGATGAACAGGCACAGCAATCGAGGTCAAACACTGGTAGGAACACAAGGCCTGGATGAACAGGCACAGCAGTCAAGGTCAAACACTGGTAGGAACACAAGGCCTGGATGAACAGGCGCAGCAATCGAGGTCAAACACTAGTAGGAACACAAGGCCTGGATGAACAGGCGCAGCTATCAAGGTCAAACACTGGTAGGAACACAAGGCCTGGATGAACAGGCACAGCAGTCGAGGACAGAGGTCAATCCCACCTAGGGACACAAGGCCTGGATGAACTGGCACAGCAGTCGAGCACAGAGGTCAATCCCACCTAGGGACACAAGGCCTGGATGAACAGGCGCAGCAATCGAGGTCAAACACTGGTAGGAACACAAGGCCTGGATGAACAGGCGCAGCTATCAAGGTCATACACTGGTAGGAACACAAGGCATGGATGAACAGGCACAGCAGTCGAGGACAGAGGTCAATCCCACCTAGGGACACAAGGCCTGGATGAACAGGCACAGCAGTCGAGCACAGAGGTCAATCCCACCTAGGGACACAAGGCCTGGATGAACAGGTGCAGTTATCAAGGTCAAAGACTTTTAGGAATACAAGGCCTGGATGAACAGGCACAGCAATCGAAGTCAAACACTGGTAGGAACACAAGGCCTGGATGAACAGGCACAGCAATCGAAGTCAAACACTCGTAGGAACACAAGGCCTGGATGAGCAGGCACAGCAGTCGAGCACAGAGGTCAATCCCACCTAGGGACACAAGTCCTGGATGAACAGGCACAGCAGTCGAGGACAGAGGTCAATCCCACCTAGGGACACAAGGCTTGGATGAACAGGCACAGCAGTCGAGGACAGAGGTCAATCCCACCTAGGGACACAAGGCCTGGATTAAACAGGTGCAGCTATCGAGGTCAAACACTTGTAGGAATACAAGGCCTGCACAGTAGACGGTCAGGGACAGCGATTCATGTCAGGAACATGTGCTGCAGTGCTTACATTATCTGGAGCATACGAGGCAATTGGAGCTGCTGCAAGGCTTTGAATAGCTTTTATTCATCTTGCCATTCACAGGGAAAATTTGGAAAGCCAAGCAAAGGCAGGTTTACTTTCAAAACACTAGCATTTCCATCAACTCTGGTGCCAGCCTTGAGCAGTGAGGGCTCATGATATCCCCTGTCATTGAAAAGACACGTTCACTGGGCACACTGGTTGGTGGACATGAGAGATATCGCTGAGCTACTTTGGCTAGGTGTGGCCAGACAGTGGACTTGAGTGCCCAATATGCCAGCGGATCTGTCTGCATTTTCTCTATCGGCTCTGAAAGATACAGTGTCACTGACAGCTGTGCTGCTGTCTCCTCCTGTGCTTGGGAGGGCTCAGAGTCACTCAATCCAGCTACTTTCTCTCTCGCCCGTTGCACAACTGAGGAATCTTTATGGCCAACATGCCTTGGGCGTTCTGACGTGGAGGAGGAGGTACTATCTGTCACTGACATAGTGCTGCTCCTGCCTTGGCTAGCAGCACAACTCTCTGACGTGCCTGCTGTTTCCACCTCTGCTTCAAGCCTAGTCTGTCTCCGCCTGTGGTGCTCCTGTTCACGGACCTTTGCTAACAGCAGCTCCTTCACAAATGACAGACAATTGGTCTGTAGGGCAAGTTTACCTTTCACACGGGGATCACAGACAGAGGCGAGCATGTATGTGCGGTCGTCTGTTAAAGGACTTAATATGTCTTTCACCTGCTGCTGCAAAACGACCATACACTGCAGCACCTCAGCAGTCATTCCCTCTTCCTGTTTAAAGGCCTCCAAATGTTCATCCAGGAATCTCACTATAGGGATGATGTCAGCCAAGGTGGCACTTCTGGAATTCAGCTCCTCCGTGACATCCTTGTAGGGCTGCAGGATTTTTACCAGCTGACTCATGACTAACCAATTGTGGTGCCCTAGGGGATTCTGCACACATATGTCTATTGTACCAGAAAGTTCATGAAGGGGTATCTGCAGCTCCAGTAACCTCTCCCGCATCATAAAGGTGGAATTCCACCGGGTGGCAATGGCTTGAATGAGACGCTTGTGAAGCATATCCAAATCAGTCTGCTTTTGTCGGAGAACCTGCCCCGCCTTGACACTTCTGTGGAAGTGTGCTGCTATGTTCCTGCACTTCTGTATTAACCTATGCAGGTATTCATTCTCCTTGTCATTGGACTCCAAGCCCAGAGCTGACTTCACTACCAGGTGCAGAGTGTGTGCAAAACATCGGATGTTTTTAAAGCGCCCATCGCTTATTGCCTTAACCATGTTTGCACCATTGTCTGTGACAAAGAACCCTGCCTGCGTTTTCCTGTCTCGCTGGTGTAGTTGCCAGACCTCCAGCATCTTTCTGATGCATGCTAGAATATTGGCTGCGGTATGGGCCTGGTCCACCAGGTGGGTGTGCAGTAAAGCCCACTTCCACCCTTATACTTCTTCAGTAATAGAGCTGCTGGCTGCCCCTGCCTCTGCCATGTCCCACCAGTGTGCTGTCAGAGACAGGTAAGAGTGTGCAGCATTCATGGCGGTCCAGATATCGCAGGTGAAATGCACTCTTCCGTCTGCCTTAGCTAGCAGTGCTTGCAAGCGACTGCGACACTGCTTATACAGACTGGGGATGACCTTTCTACTAAATGTGGTTCTGCAGGGGATTTTGTAATTTGGTAGTACGACCTTCAAAAAACGCTTGAAACCCACATTCTGCACTAGCTGCAAGGGCTGTTCATCAAGGGCAATCATTTCCCCAATGCTCCTGATTACAACCTTTGAGGCTGCCTGCCTCCTACCCCAGGATAGCGTTACTGCACTCCACCCCATTTCCTCCATGGTGGTTTGTCGCTTCTGCCACATGTCCGGGGGTTGCTGGCCTGCCACCTGACTGCTAGAAGGGGCTGAGGGTGTGGGCTGACTCTGCTGCTTTCCTACCACTGCACACTGGTTGGAAGGTGTTCCTCCACTGGAACTGCAACCATCCCCAGGTGGCAGTAATCTTGTTGGGTGTTGCCTCTTCATATGATGGTTCATGCCAAAATTAGATAGATGTCCCATTTGCTTGCCTCTGCTAATCTCCCTGGCACAGTAATTACACCGAGCATAACGCGGGTCTTCCGTCACTTCAAAGTGTTTCCTGATTGGAGATGTCTTTCGAGATCCTCCCCTCTCTACACCTAGGGGGTGGATTCTGGCACTGGAGTTGAGGTAGTGGGTGCACCCTGAGAAGCAATGCCAGAGGTGGCACCAGTCACCCTCTGTCCCCGTACTGACTGCTCTTCCTCCTCCTCGATATCACTGTCATCTCTCCCCTGCTGCACAATTCTGGAGGCTAAGACAGGACTAACTGATTCTACCGAAGATTCATCAGCTATTACTTCTTCCGTATTTGAGAATCCCACCCAAGAAGATTCTTCATCTGAATCAGAAGCTAACAGTGACTGCGCTACCTTGTGAACGCTAAGTTTTAGTCGAGACCTGCCCCCCTGCTGCTTTTGTGTGTCTACATTTTGTCTGGCATGACTCTGACTCCCCTTCCCTCTCCTCCAAAATTACAGGGCCAGAAACAAGTGGTGGCAATGGCAATGTATCATGGTCAGATTTCGGTTTTTTTGGCATGGAACTGCCATCCCGTTCAAAGAGTTTAGACTGCGACAGTTGCCTTTTTAG
Organism: Rhinatrema bivittatum; assembly: GCF_901001135.1. Lineage (NCBI taxonomy): Eukaryota > Metazoa > Chordata > Amphibia > Gymnophiona > Rhinatrematidae > Rhinatrema > Rhinatrema bivittatum. The sequence goes on along the minus strand of NW_021821431.1, from coordinate 21,712 downwards.
CTGTACTGGTGGTGTTGCACTAGTGTCTTTTGGGGTGCCTCCTCTGCCAGTCCCAATAAGTCCATTGCATCTCTCTTTCCCTGACATTATGGATTTTATGTCACTGAGTGGTAACACTGCACACTGGCCCACAATAATAATGTTCAGTCTGTTTAAAATGCCCAGATGCACAGACCCACTCAAGAACAATGTTCAGTCTGTTTAAAATGCCCAGATGCACAGACCCACTCAAGAACAATGTTCAGTCTGTTTAAAATACCAAGATGCACAGACACACTCAAGGACAATGTTCAGTCTGTTTAAAATGCCCAGATGCACAGACCCACTCAAGGACAATGTTCACTGCCCATGTCACACTGCCTGCCTGGCAGTGCACTAATGTGTGTGGAGTGCACACAGAACTAGCTTGCTTGTAAGCACAAAAGAGGCAGAGTACGCCCCAGGCACTTCACTGCACAGACCCACTCAAGGACAATGTTCAGTCTGTTTAAAATGCCCACTGCCCATGTCACACTGCCTGGCAGTGCACTAATGTGTGTGGAGTGCACACAGAACTAAAGAGGCAGAGTATGCCCCGGGCAGTTCACTGCACAGACCCACTCAAGGACAATGTTCAGTCTGTTTAAAATGCCCAGATGCACAGACCCACTCAAGAACAATGTTCAGTCTGTTTAAAATGCCCAGATGCACAGACCCACTCAAGGACAATGTTCAGTCTGTTTAAAATGCCCAGATGCACAGACCCACTCAAGAACAATGTTCAGTCTGTTTAAATTGCCCAGATGCACAGACCCACCCAAGAACAATGTTCAGTCTGTTTTAAAATGCCCAGATGCACAGACCCATTCAAGGACAATGTTCACTCTGTTTAAAATGCCCAGATGCACAGACCCACTCAAGAACAATGTTCAGTCTGTTTAAAATGCCCAGATGCACAGACCCACTCAAGGACAATGTTCATTCTGTTTAAAATGCCCAGATGCATAGACCCACTCAAGGACAATGTTCTGTTTAAAATGCCCAGATGCACAGACCCACTCAAGGACAATGTTCACTCTGTTTAAAATGCCCAGATGCACAGACCCACTAAAGAACAATGTTCAGTCTATTTAAAATGCCCAGATGCACAGACCCACTCAAGAACAATGTTCAGTCTGTTTAAAATGCCCAGATGCACAGACCCACTCAAGGACAATGTTCACTCTGTTTAAAATGCCCAGATGCACAGACCTACTCAAGAACAATATTCAGTCTGTTTAAAATGCCCAGATGTACAGACCCACTCAAGAACAATGTTCAGTCTGTTTAAAATGCCCAGATGCACAGACCCACTCAAGGACAATGTTCATTCTGTTTAAAATGTCCAGATGCATAGACCCACTCAAGGACAATGTTCAGTCTGTTTAAAATGCCCAGATGCACAGACCCACTCAAGAACAATGTTCAGTCTGTTTAAAATGCCCACTGCCCATGTCACACTGCCTGCCTGGCAGTGCACTAATGTGTGTGGAGTGCACACAGAACTAGCTTGCTTGTAAGCACAAAAGAGGCAGAGTACGCCCCGGGCACTTCACTGCACAGACCCACTCAAGGACAATGTTCAGTATGTTTAAAATACTCACTGCCCATGTCACACTGCCTGGCAGTGCACTAATGTGTGTGGAGTGCACACAGATCTAGCTTGCTTGTAAGCACAAAAGAGGCAGAGTACGCCCCGGGCACTTCACTGCACAGACCCACTCAAGGACAATGTTCAGTCTGTTTAAAATGCCCAGATGCACAGACCCACTCAAGAACAATGTTCAGTCTGTTTAAAATGCCCACTGCCCATGTCATACTGCCTGCCTGGCAGTGCACTAATGTGTGTGGAGTGCACACAGAACTAGCTTGCTTGTAAGCACAAAAGAGGCAGAGTACGCCCCGGGCACTTCACTGCACAGACCCACTCAAGGACAATGTTCAGTCTGTTTAAAATGCCCACTGCCCATGTCACACTGCCTGGCAGTGCACTAATGTGTGTGGAGTGCACACAGAACTAAAGAGGCAGAGTATGCCCCGGGCAGTTCACTGCACAGACCCACTCAAGGACAATGTTCAGTCTGTTTAAAATGCCCAGATGCACAGACCCACTCAAGGACAATGTTCAGTCTGTTTAAAATGCCCAGATGCACAGACCCACTCAAGAACAATGTTCAGTCTGTTTAAATTGCCCAGATGCACAGACCCACCCAAGAACAATGTTCAGTCTGTTTAAAATGCCCAGATGCACAGACCCATTCAAGGACAATGTTCACTCTGTTTAAAATGCCCAGATGCACAGACCCACTCAAGAACAATGTTCAGTCTGTTTAAAATGCCCAGATGCACAGACCCACTCAAGGACAATGTTCATTCTGTTTAAAATGCCCAGATGCATAGACCCACTCAAGGACAATGTTCTGTTTAAAATGCCCAGATGCACAGACCCACTCAAGGACAATGTTCACTCTGTTTAAAATGCCCAGATGCACAGACCCACTAAAGAACAATGTTCAGTCTATTTAAAATGCCCAGATGCACAGACCCACTCAAGAACAATGTTCAGTCTGTTTAAAATGCCCAGATGCACAGACCCACTCAAGGACAATGTTCACTCTGTTTAAAATGCCCAGATGCACAGACCTACTCAAGAACAATATTCAGTCTGTTTAAAATGCCCAGATGCACAGACCCACTCAAGAACAATGTTCAGTCTGTTTAAAATGCCCAGATGCACAGACCCACTCAAGGACAATGTTCATTCTGTTTAAAATGTCCAGATGCATAGACCCACTCAAGGACAATGTTCAGTCTGTTTAAAATGCCCAGATGCACAGACCCACTCAAGAACAATGTTCAGTCTGTTTAAAATGCCCACTGCCCATGTCACACTGCCTGCCTGGCAGTGCACTAATGTGTGTGGAGTGCACACAGAACTAGCTTGCTTGTAAGCACAAAAGAGGCAGAGTACGCCCCGGGCACTTCACTGCACAGACCCACTCAAGGACAATGTTCAGTATGTTTAAAATACTCACTGCCCATGTCACACTGCCTGGCAGTGCACTAATGTGTGTGGAGTGCACACAGATCTAGCTTGCTTGTAAGCACAAAAGAGGCAGAGTACGCCCCGGGCACTTCACTGCACAGACCCACTCAAGGACAATGTTCAGTCTGTTTAAAATGCCCAGATGCACAGACCCACTCAAGAACAATGTTCAGTCTGTTTAAAATGCCCACTGCCCATGTCATACTGCCTGCCTGGCAGTGCACTAATGTGTGTGGAGTGCACACAGAACTAGCTTGCTTGTAACCCCAAAGAGGCAGAGTATGCCCCGGGCACTTAACTGCACTGACCCACTCAAGGACAATGTTCAGTCTGTTTAAAATGCCCAGATGCACAGACCCACTCAAGAACAATGTTCAGTCTGTTTAAAATGCCCACTGCACGGGCCGCATCATTCTCCGGGTCCAGCTTGCCTGAGGGGCCCGAACCGCCATTACCTTGCCAGTTTCCGGATTCTGCTGCTGCCGGTGACGTCCGAGAAGGAGGAGCCGGGTAGACTATAAAACCTTGTCTACCCCGGCGGACGTTGCCGCATCATTCTCCGGGTCCAGCTTGCCTGAGGGGCCCGAACCGCCATTACCTTGCCGGTTTCCGGATTCTGCTGCTGCCGGTGACGTCCGAGAAGGAGATGCCAGGTAGACTATAAAACCTTGTCTACCCCGGCGGACGTTGCCGCATCATTCTCCGGGTCCAGCTTGCCTGAGGGGCCCGAACCGCCATTACCTTGCCAGTTTCCGGATTCTGCTGCTGCCGGTGATGTCCGAGAAGGAGGAGCCGGGTAGACTATAAAACCTTGTCTACCCCGGCGGACGTTGCCGCATCATTCTCCGGGTCCAGCTTGCCTGAGGGGCCCGAACCGCCATTACCTTGCCGGTTTCCGGATTCTGCTGACTGCCGGTGACATCCGAGAAGGAGGAGCCGGGTAGACTATAAAACCTTGTCTACCCCGGCGCGACGGTTAAGCCGCGCGTGGTGAAGGGGCGCGCTCAGCTTTGTCCGGCTTCGTCCGGATTGGACGGCATTGGGCGGTAATGGATGTAATTCCTGAATGAGGAGATGCGGTCTTCGTGAACGGCGGCAAGTTAAGTAAAAAATTTTCTCCTCCTTGTTTGATTTGGAAACAGACCTGTCTTATTATTATCTGGTGAAGTCATTTGTAATTGTAACGGAACTGTTTTGGGAAGTTTGCCATGCCTCATTCAAAGAGGAAGGCAAAAGTAAGAGAAGCATCCATGACCTCAACCCCAGTGAAGTTATACCAGTCTACTATTCCTGACTGTTTCCAAACTCCCTCAGAGAGAACACCGGTTGGGGCCGCTAGTAATATGAGCCAGGAGCAGGTGAATATTACTTTGGCCAGTGAAACATCCTTAACCCCCGGTGCCCCGCAGAGACCAGTTCCCCCATCCAAGGAACCTGAAAAAGCTACAACATCAGCAGAAGCCATACCTGATTCTCCTAGAGAAGTTGGGTTTCCAACAAAGGGCTCTAAGGACAATGAAAATCAAAAGTCCTGGGAGGGCAGGGAAGGCTTGGATCTAGGAGGAGGAACTGAGTATTTGCAACAACTTGGAGAAACAGTATCAAAGAAAGCAATGTCAGAAATAATGGAGATAACTCCTAAGAAACTTACTCTAGAAGAACTGGGACTGATGATTATGAAAATGCAAAAATCCATAAATAATTTAACTTTGAATGTGCAGGAAGTTCTGAATAAGAATGTTTGTATGCAAAGTAACATAGAATGTTTAGAGAAAAACACTATTGTTTTAGATGAGAAATTGGGAGAAATAAAGAAAACTCAGGTTAACTTAATAAAGTCAGTTCAAGAACATGAAGGGAAATTAGAAATGATAGAGAACCAGAATAGGAAATTGAATTTAAGAATACTGAACTTTCCTATAGTTCATCTGGTGACACCAGTGGTCTTGTTTAACAGTTATTTAAAAAACATCTTAAAGTATTCTGAAAATTCAATTCCTAAGCTGTCTAAATCCTATTACTTACTACAACAACAGAGTAAGGAAAATGATAACGTTAAATCTATGGAAAGTTTTAACCTGACAGAATTTTTGGAAAAATCATACGAATCAAAGATTGAAAATAGAGCAACCCTTTTAGTGCAGTTTCAGTCCCAAGTAGAGAGAGATGAGGTGTTAAAACTTCATTTCGGACAACAAAAACAAAACTTCTATGGTGCTCCAGTGAGAATATTCCCAGATGTTATTCGCACAACACAGATAAGGAGAAAAAATTTTATAGCACTTCGGAAGGAAGTACAAGAAAAGGGAGCACAGTTCTCCCTACGATATCCATGTAAGTGCTATATAAAATATCAAGGAAATTCATATATCTTTAATTTCCCAGATCAATTACGTGCATTTCTTGATACTCACTCCTAAGGGTTGTATGAAAAAAGTGGGATAAATGGAACGTATGAGGGAGTACAAGGAGGTTTATGCTTGTAATATTTTCTTTTTATTTTGCTCCAATAGTTTACATCTTGTCAAAGTTCACTAATATTATTCTTAATATTATCCTAGCAACTGATACAAATTGAGGAAAAATTTTGTATTGTAAGTGAATTTCATTTCTTAGTTTTATTCTTACCTCTGTATCTGAATTACTGTTTGTAACAAATTAAGAAACTGCAATAAAAATAAAATTAAAAAAAAAAATTGCCCACTGCACTGACAGACTAAGTAATTGGAATTTAATAAAGCAGGAATTTTTGTCACTCCAGAAACATGGATGACATTGAAAATAATATCTCTCTCCGAGCCAGTCCAACACCCTCAATGGTAAATAGTGGTCAGTGCTAGCTGACCACTAACACAGTCAGCTTCTCTTCTCAGTCAGAGATGAGTCTGACCAAAATAGACTGCTTGAAAGAAACAGGAATACTAGTGACTGTAGCGTGTAGCTGACCCCTGGCACTACAGCAAGACAAGGAATATTTTTCTTTCCTTTGCTAGCCTAAGCCTAGTATCTCTTCTCTATCAGTTCTGGTTCTGGTTCTGCTTCTGCCTGCCTGCCTGACAGCCAGCCCACCTCCCCACAGAATCGCTGGAAATATCTGCGTGCCTCCTCATGCTGCTGTTTATATACTGCTGGGTGGTCACTAAAATCCACAGACAGCACTGAATGACAGCGCGATTGGCTGCATTCAGTGCTGCTCAGCAAATGTGGATACGCTGCGTTCCGGGATCACTCACAGGAAAGGGTCAGACAGGTTGGCATGGTTACCGCAAGGACGCTGCCATTTTGTGGTAATCCGGGGTACTAGCTCTGAGCTCGCAGCTAATGGCGGCGAGGAAAAGCGCGCGTTTTGCGGCGCGCCAAATTAAACAGAAATCTGTTAAATACATGGGGAGTCGCGATGCGTTTCGCCTCCCCACGTATTTAACAGATAGCAAAAAATAAGTTGCGGATTTCTAATACGTGGAAAACGGATGCACATCCCTTCGGGACCTTTGCCAGGCAACTAATGAACAAACGGCAGTGTGGAGGGAGATGCTTCAGCAGATGCTCCCTGTGCAGCCACTGTCACCAGTGGCACCATGGCCTTTTATGGTGCCCTGGAAGCATTACCTTCCACCTTATGGGCCACCCTTCCCATGAATGACACCTGCCCATGCTGAAGAGCCCACTGTGGGACAGCCACCTGCAACTCAGCCTGTACCAGACTATCCGTGGATGGCACCACCGTCCCCGCCTACACTACCTATCAGGCTTCCCCCATACCACCAGAGCCACTGCAGCCTCGGCTATGCCTTCCTGCAGCCATGAACTAAAACCGCCCCAACCTCCTTTGCCTCTGAAGATCATTTACACTTTCGAATAATAGAAGAACTAGGGGGCATTCTATGAAGTTAGCAAGTAGCACATTTAAGACTAATCGTAGAAAATTATTTTTCACTCAATGTTGCCAGAGGATGTGGTTAGTGCAGTTAGTGTAGCTGGGTTCAAAAAGGGTTTGGATAAGTTCTTGGAGGAGAAGTCCATTAACGGATATTAATCAAGTTTACTTAGGGAATAGCCACTGCTATTAAATGCATCAGTAGCATGGGATCTTCTTAGTGTTTGGGTAATTGCCAGGTTCTGGTGGCCTGGTTTGGCCTCTGTTGGAAACAGGATGCTAGGGTTTGATGGACCCTTGGTCTGACCCAGCATGGCAAGTTCTTATGTTCTTATGGCAGGAGACCACTGCACAGGAGCTCCAGGTTGGAGCAGCCTAAGCTTTCTGAAGCCAAAAAAAGAGGATGGCCAAGGAAGTGATCTTTTAGTTTCTTAACCTTTATTTATCTGCACTTTTTTGTAAATAAATGTGCTTTTTTTTACATAAGCACTTTGTTGTAAATAAATGCACTATCACCTTATGAAATGGCTTTCCATGAGAGTGCTTCTTTGTTGTACAGTCTGCCTTTGACTCAAGCGATGGATTTCTTGCAATTCCTCCTGAGTCAGAAGCTCTGCCTCCTCATTTTCTTGAGGGGCCTCCTCTGGAGAAGGCCTGTGTCTGTTAAGTGCAAGGTTATGTAGCATACAGCAGGCTAGAAAGATCTCACACATTTTAAGGGGGCTGTAAAGAGGGCATCCTCCAGATCTTTCTAGACAGCGGAAGCGTGATTTAAGTAAGCCAAATGTTTGCTCTGTGACAGCCCTGGTCTTACGGTGTGCCCTGTTGTAGCGAGCCTCAGCGGCAGTTGCAGGGGAGGCAATGAGGATCATGAGCCAGGTTTTCAGTGGATAGCCTCTGTCACCTGTAGGAGAAGACACAGTAAATCAGAGTGACATATTCCTTCTGGGTTTCATTGTGGCACCGCTCACAGGCCAAGTAAACAGGAGCCCTGCAGTGGCACCATAATTATAAGGGTGACAAAAAGAAAGCTGGGAACTATGTATGTTAGAAGTGGGGGTTAGCTTACTACCTAGAAGCCATCCCCCAGTGCTGGAAGTGGTCATGAATTCTGGATTGTGATAGATGTAGGCATCGCGAGTGGATCCTGGAAAGCGGGGCACCACATTCATGATGATGCCCTTGCTGTTGCAGACCACTTGCATGTTTAGGGAGTGAAATCCCTTCCGGTTGCGGTAGGTGGCCTCATCTTCTCCTGATGCCCTTATGGGCACCTGAGTGCACTCAATAGCTCCCAAGACTGAGGGGAAGCATGCAATTTGATGGAAATCAGTCATTATTTGTTGTTGTTCCTGTCTTCTAAAGGGGAATCAGATAAAGTTGTGTGTTTTCCTGAGCAAGGCAGCCAGGACTGCTCTAGACACCTTGAGGTGTCAGACTGAGTGATTCCAGATGGAATTCCTAGCAGCGTTTGGAAGGTGCCGGTAGCAAAAAAGGCCAAGACAGTAGTCACCTAGATGTGTACTGGCACGGCATGGCTCCCTTGGGTGATAGGCTGCAGTTCAGGCTCCAACATTTGGCAGAGGTATAGTAGGGTTTCCTTATTAAATCTGAACCTGTGCATTACGTCCTCCTCAGACAGATTCAGAAAATGTGTCCGAGGAGGTACCCTTTACATAGAGTTTACAGGACTCACATTTTCTGAATCTGTCTGAGGAGGAAGTAATGCACAGGTTCAGATTTAATAAGGAAAACATACTGTACCTCTGCCAAATGTTGGAGCCTGAACTGATGGAAATGCTAGTGTTTTTGAAAATAAACCTGCCTTTGCTTGGGTTTCCAAATGTTTCCTGTGAATGGCAAGATGAATAAAAACAATTTAAAGCCTTGCAGCCGCTCCAACTGCCTCATATGCTCCAGATAATATTAGCACATGTACCTGACATCAACTGCTGTGCCTGTCTGTCCACTGTCTAGTTCTTATATCATTATAAGGGCCTGACCCCAAACGCTGTGCCTGTCCATCCAGTCCATACTTCACTACAAGGGCCTGACCTCAAATGCTATGCCTGTCTGTCCACTGTCCAGTCCTTACATCATAATAAGGGCCTGACCTCAAACGCTGTGCCTGTCTGCAGTGTCCACTGTCTAGCCCTTATGTCACTACAAGGGCCTGACCTCAAACGCTGTGTCTGTATGAATTTAGTTCTAGTATTTCTAATTTCAGTTTCATGTATTTGTGCATCATTTCTTTACTGAATATTCTTTTCGTGGTTTTGCAACATTTGGAATGTAAGAACATAAAAAGCTGACTTAAGATGTTTGTTTGGAGCTTGCATATTTCATATGCTCAATAGTTTTCCTGACCTTCATAATATGGGCCATGTTCCCTAAATCTTTCTTTGGTGCCAACATTAATGTTTCTAGTACTATAGAAAACTGGTAGTAGTTGCACTCTAGTTCATCCTCTGTGTTCCCATAGATTACAGAGGCAACTATGTAGGGTACAGTCAATATAGGTTGATATTGTAGATTTGGATTTGAGTAACAGTTTTCTTATTTCTGAGAGCTCTTCAAGTTCCTTTGTCATCAGCTGATGTGCTTAAGCAGTTAATAGCTTCTGGGTGTTCACTAGACGCCAACAGAACCACCACACTTGCGGGGCAAACCCATTCCAGGGAGCCCTTTCCTGTGCAAAGGAAAGGGAAATCTCCCTGGGTGTAGCCAGCCTATCTCTTAGTACCCGTTGACCCATGTTGAACCAGAACCGCTGTTCAAATGGAAACCTCCTCCACGTTGACTCGCCACACTTTGAAGGCTCATGTTCCACTCTAGGGATCAACCCATTCCAGGGAGCCCTTTCCTGCCCAAAGGAAAGGGAACTCTCCTCGAGTGTAGCCTATCTCTTAACACCTGCTGACCTATGTTGAATTGCTGTTCACATGGAAACCTCCTCCACCTCAGCCTTTAAAATTCTTGTTTGTATATCTGCTACATGCACAAAGGAAAGGGAACTCTCCCCGGGGCCAGCTTGTCTTGCCCCTATCAACTTTCTGCCACTCTGCCTTGCTGCCATACACCAGATGACTCACTCTACTCCTTGTGGTGTCCTTGCCACTATCATGGTTCCTCAATGTGTTGGTGCTATTCTTTCTGCTGCTTTGCCCCTTTATTGGCACCTTGTGGTTTTTTCTGACACTCTTTCTGCTTGCTATGTTCCCCCTTCATTGTGCTGTAGGATGTTGATGCTACTTGTCTTTCCACTTTGCCAATCGTGCTGCCTTCGAGGGTTCATGCATCTGTTATTGGTGCTCTCTTTTGAAGCTGTGGTGTGTTTTTGACACTCTCGCTGCTGCTTTGCACCTCTGTTAAAGCACTCTATCCACTCCTGGTGCCCCTTTGTCCCTTTACAGTGCCTTAGGCTATTCATGACACTTTGGTGCCAGTTTGCAACAGTCTAAGTACCTTGGAGCTCTTTTCTCATTCTGATGATTGCTCCCCAGAAGTTTAATCAGAATTGATAAGAATACCCCAATTCTGCAGCCAAAAATAGGCTGCAAATATCTCCCCATTGACTTTAATGACAATCGAAAAACGAATAAAACTAATAAACAAATTGGATTTTTCCCCTGTAAAACTAATGAAACACATTTGGGTCCCGGTGAAACGAAAAATGAAAATAAATTATTTTTTTTTCCTTCTGCGCATCCCTAGTAACTTGCTGGTGTAGCAGTTAGTACCCTTCACCAATAAGCATTGATACTTTTGATGCAACTCCAACATTGTTCTCTGCTTCCATGGCATAGGGAAAAGGGAAATTAGATTCAACCAATGAGGGCCATAACTTTTACAGATTGGGAAACTGATTAACATGGATAATTGACATGGAGTGGCACCCTTGACCGAAGGCATGAGATTACTACCCTTAACCAATGTCTTGCTGCTTTTAATACAACAGCAACATCACTCTCTTCAACAGAGGGGAGTGGTAGGTGGTGGTAAAGAAGAATTTGGATTTAATGACAAAAAACATGAGCCATGAATTTTTACAGTCTAGGGTACTCATTCACAGAGAGGAAAAAAAAAACACAAGACTTGCTTCAAAGGCCAAGTCAATAAGCAAAACAAGTCAAGCAGAACTGACTGATACATGGGGGTAACCTGCATGGCATGGCAGATACAACCATGGGAAGCTTGCTGGGCAGACTGGAAAGACCATTTTGGTTAGGTTCTGCTGTCATTTCTATGTTTCTATGTTTATGTTTCTTCCGAGGATAGTTAATACCCTTTTGAGATAATTTTGTTTGAGAATAATCTGTGATGGCTGCAAAGAGGAAAACCATGAACTAAAAATTATTCTCTTATGCAAAAATGGATGATGTGATAAGCAATGGCACAAATGCTAAAGAAACGGTGGGCCACCCTACACAGAAAATGAGTCACAAAACCCTCACCTTTACAAAATCCCAGATGGAGAGTGATGTTCCTTCATGAGTGGTTCTTTGAATGGTGATCCAATATTAAATCTACTAAGCAGAAACATGTTGCCATGATGACAGAACAGAGAAGAAGTTGCGGATATTGGCAGGCATGCAGTGGAAAATAATGTACATCTGTACTCTCATGCAAGCCTAATTAACTTTTTTGGCACTAACTACAAAGAGCTACAAGGTTCATGTTAGGTATTTGCATTCGTGTGCAATGAAATAGGAAATAAAGATGATATTTCCTATTTTGTTGCATTTCGGGGGGGCTGATGAAATGATAGGAAAACCCATGAAATTTCATATGGTTTTCTTATCTTTTTTTTGGAGGGGAGACAAAGGGCACATTAAAAAATAAAACCCAAACCCACCCCAACCATTCAAATTTAATTAATTGCAACCCCCACCCTCCTGACCCCCAAAGACTTGCCTGACCCCCCTTCCCAAGACTCGCCGAAAGTCCCTGGTGGTCCAGCGGGGTCCCAGGAGTGATCTCCCCCTCTTGGGCAATCAGCTGCCACTAATAAAAATGGCACTGGTGGCTCTTTGCCCATACCATGTGACAGGGGCTACCAGTGCCATTGGTCGGCCCCTGGCACATGGTAGGAGCAATGGATGGCCCACGCCATTTTTTAAGATGACATGATTAGCAATGGCAGAGATGCCATAAGGCATAAAGGAAGTTGAGAGGGGGAGGTCCAACAACTTTCAGTGATGTGGTTACCTGAGGTCATGAGAAAGATGGGACTTAAGTCTCAGTTTTTGGGTGCTTTTACTGCAGTACAGCGATATTTTATTTAGGTTGTAATCAGAACATGTAGTCATGGGTTGCAACCATTTCTCCTAATGTTTATTAAGTCTAAGCCTTCTTGTTGGGCTTGGTTTTTATTGTGGTTTATGAATAATATGGATTCTCGTGGGGGCAGGGGAGGGGTTCATGGGAAATAATGTTTGTATATTCTCCATAGGGTGAGGATTTGCCTATGTGGAATGGTAGATCACAGGGTAATTGGGAAAGGATAGGGGGGAGAGAGGTGATTTGGAATTCAGGGAACTGATATGGAATGGGGCTAATGGGAAAGAATAATCTGATCTTTGGAGTCCATAACTTCAATTAATGGTTACAGATTTGGAAACAATTTATTGGCTGGGAATTTGCTGCATAACATGATCTGTGGGACATATTGTCTATGTGATGAGGTCTATATTTAGGATATGTTCAATTCATATGAAAAGCTTAAATATCTATAAAAAGAGTTAATGGACAGCCCATGCCATTTTTCAAAATGGTGCCAGCTGCCCTTTACCATTTCCATGTGGTAGGAGCTGCCCAATGGCACCAGTAGCCCCTATCAAATGGTAAGGACAAAGGGTGGCTGGTGCCATTTTGACTAACTGCAACTGCCATCCTGAGAGTGGGAGTTTACCCCTGGGGTCCCATGCTAGACCACCACGGATACTGGATGAGTCCTGGGGGGTTCAGGAGGGAGTGAGCTCTATATTTAAATATGGGAAGGATTTGTTTGGGTTTTGGGTTTGTTTGGGTTTTTTATGTGCATTTTTGGTTCCCCCACCCTATAAAACAATAGGAAAAACAACACAAAAGTATTTTTTCCTATCATTTTGTTTTGTTTTCCCCGAAGTGCAATGGAATAGGAAATATCATCTGTATTTCCTATTTCATTACAAATGATGTTCCATCCGCAGTATTTAATGGTCGAGCAGCTAACCTCCTTCATATGGATGACAAGTGCAGGAGGGGTTGTGGAAATATTGGGACATTTTATCATATTTGGTGGATGTACCCTGTTATAATTGAATTTGAGACACAAATGTCTATTTTGATATAGAAAATTATGGATGTTGACTTGCTCTGTCTCCTAAATGTGCTTTATTAAATATATAAATTATTTATTTATTTATTTAATGGTTTTATCTACCGACATTCATCAAGGATATCACATCGGTTAACAGTAAAACAATAAACTACGCTTAAGATGTGTTTGACATGAAACAGGCGAAAAAAATATATGCATTATAAACTACGCTTAAGTTGCATTGTGAACTATATACATTGCACTACAAAAACTATATACATTGCAGATACTATATACATTGCACTACAGGTACTAATAAGATTGCTTCATTTATATTGAGAATGCTTAAAGAATACAAAGGGAGGTTATCAATTACTTGCAAGATTGCTTCCATTATACTGCAAGATTTGGGAGGATTGAACATAAGAACATAAGAAAATGCCATACTGGGTCAGACCAAGGGTCCATCAAGCCCAGCATCCTGCTTCCAACAGTGGCCAATCCAGGCCATAAGAACCCGGCAAGTACCCAAAAACTAAGTCTATTTCATGTTACCGTTGCTAGTAATAGCAGTGGCTATTTTTTTTTTTTTGTAATTATATGTTTATTGATTTTCCAATTAAAAGTTACAAAACAATTAGTTCATAATCACACCACAATCATTTATGTTCTAACAGAATAACAATTTCATCATATATATTCAATCTAATTTATGATATAGTGAGATATTTATGATATAATCAATGGTATCTTTTCTAATCATCAACTTAAGAGATCAGAGGCTTAGTAACTAAAGGGAGAAAATGGACATGAGACATGGAAATTGACTCAAAGAGATGAATGGGAATGGTGAACATGTATCACAGAAATAGTATTAAGGAAGAGCATTAAAGAAATGGACAGCAGGGGAGTTGGGTGAATAAGGTGTAGGGTGAAGGGTGAATAGACTGGGTGATATTAGGTGTAAGCTTTTGTGGGTGGTGTAAGCTGGAAGCTGGAAGCTGGGTGTAAGCTGGGTAGTGTTAGGTGTAAGATTTTGTGAACAGCCACGTCTTAAGTTTCTGCTTGAACATTTTTTGGCAGTCCTCCTGGTGTAGCTCAACTGGCATTGTATTCCAAAGGGTGGGTCCGGCTACGGAGAGCGCACATGCTCTTGTGGAGGCCAGGTTGGTGTTTTGGGGGAGGGTGTATGAATTTTAGCGAGGTAATGGTGTCTGGTAGGTTTAGTTGACTTGTGGGGTATCAATGAATCGTTGAACCAATTCATCTCAGGATTGTGAAGTGCCTTATGTATGATAGAGAGGGTCTTATATTGGATTTGGGATGCAATTGGAAGCTGATGTAATTCCTTTAGTATGAGTGTTATGTGTTTGTGTCTGCACATGTTAGTGAGGATCTTGGCAGCTGTGTTTTGTAGTATTTGGAGAAGGTGGATGGAGTTTTTTGGTAAGCCTAGGAGGAATAAATTACAATAATCGAGTTTAGAGAATATTGTAGTTTGAAGTACTGTACGAAAATCTGGAAGGTGGAGTAAGGGTCTTAATTTCTTAAGTGTGTGCAATTTAAAGAAACACTCTTTTAAAGTGGTGTTAATGAATTTCTTGAGGTTGAAGTGCTTATCAGGAATTACCCCTAGGTCCCGTACCTGTTGAGAGAATGGGATTGGTGGTGATAGAGGGTGAAGTAGAGGGAGGGTGTTAGGGTGACTTTGGTGTGAAATAAGCATGATTTTTGCAGTGTTCAGGGCAAGGTGAATGTTGGTTAGGAGCTTGTTGATTGAAAGTAGAGTGGATTTCAGATTTTCATGGCATTAGGAATTGTGTCAGATACTGGAATAAGATTCTGCATGTCATCTGCATAGATATAGTGGGGAAGCTTGAGGTTGTATAGGAGGTGACAGAGTGGTAGGATGTAAATGTTGAAGAGGGTGGAAGACAGGGAGGAACCTTTTGGGACTCCTTGGTCGAGGGGTATTGCTCTGGACTCATGGTTTCCGATTTTGACTTTGAAGTTTCGATTACTGAGATAGGAATTAAACCAGTTGTGGGCAACACCAGTTATTCCAATTTCATTTAGTCACTGCAGGAGGATATTGTGGCTGATGGTGTCAAATGCTGAGGAAATGTCTAGGAAGGCTAAGATATAAGATTGTCCTTTATCAAGGCCTTTAATAAGATGGTCTGACTGGGAAAGGAGGAGGGTTTCTGTGCTATGGAATTTCCGGAATCCATACTGTGAGGGAGCAAGGAGTTGATTGTCATCAAGGTATTCTGTGAGTTGCTTATTGATTGTTTTGTTCAAGGATTTTTGAGATGAACGGAATGTTTGAGATGGGGCGGTAATTAGACAGATCATTGGGATCGAGTTTCGGTTTCTTCAGTATTGGATTGACAATAGCTTGTTTGAGGGAGTTAGGTACAAGGCCTGAGGTGATGGAGGCATTTATAATGTTGGCTATGGGTTGGGCGATTAAGTTAGGGATAGAAAGGAGGTGTTTTGTGGGGATTGTGTCTGAGGGGTGGGAGGAAGGTCTGGATTTCTTAATAAATAATTCTATTTCAAGGGCGGTGGTATATTCTAATGAGTTAAGGCCTTTGGGGAGGTATTTTGGGAAGGCCGGGTAGGCTTCTTGTAAAGTTTGAAATGGTGAAAAGGTGGGGGGGAATCGTGTCAGCAGTTTGTTGATTTTATCTTGGAAGAAAATAGCGAGTTCTTCACATTTGGTTTTAGCTACATCTTCTGGAATATCTGGGGGTGCTGATTTGGTAAGCGAGGCAACGTAGTCATAGAGGGCTCGCGGATTATATTGGAATTGGTGTATTCTGGAAGAATAGAAATCTCTTTTAACATTATTTAGCCTTTCCCTGTAGCCATGTAATAAAGATTTGAATTGTGCCAGGAGAGTGGGGGTCGGGTCTCTGCGCCAGGCCTTTTCTATTTTTCTAAGGTTGTGTTTCAAATCTTTTAGTTCTTATGTGTACCATGTTTTTTTATAATTTGTTATGCTGTGGGTGTAGTTGCCTCGATTGTAAAGGGCATATTTTGTTGGCTACAGTATTTGTCATGTTGTGCCATGATGCTAGGGTAGTATCTGCATTTGAAAGATCTAGGTTGTTTAGTGTGTTAGAGTGTGCCGAGATGAGATCGTCTCCTTTACAAGTTTTTCTGTAGTGTATGGTGTTGCTTGCGTTAGGAAAGATGGGGGGTTTCATTACGTCGCAGGAGATTCTAATGAGGTAGTGGTCAGACCAGGGGACAGTTGTGCCAGTTGGGGGTTCAACCTGTATCAGGGAATTAGTGAAAATTAGATCAAGGGTATGACCCGCTTTGTGGGTTGGGAAGTTGATGGTCTGCTTGAAGCCTAAAGTGTCCAAGGAATCAAGAATGACATTGCATGAGGGAGTTTGAGGTGTGCTGTCAACATGTAGATTCAGGTCTCCTAGAATGATTGCTGGAGTGTCTATGGAAATGTTTTTGGCAATATATTCAATAAAGGACAAGGGGTTGTTATCAAGAGTTCCGGGGGGGGGGGGGGGCGTAAAATAAACAGATTTGCAAAGATGTGGATTTAAAGAGGCCTATTTCAAGTTTAGGCGGAGAAGTGATAGCTTGGTGTATCATGTTAAATTCTTTTTTAACGGTTAGTAGGATTCCTCCTCCTTCTTTTTGGGCCTAGGGTTGGAGAAAATGTTATAAGAATTAGTGGGGAGTTGGTTTAGGAGAACTGTGTCCATTTCCTTAAGCCATGTTTTGGTTATTGCGCAGATGTCCGGGTTCTCATCAATGAGGATGTCATTAAGAATGGGAGTTTTTTTACTTAACGATTGTGCATTGAGTAAGATGAGTGATAGAGCAGCGAAACCGAAAATTTGGGTGAGGGGAGGAGAGATCATGGTAGGGAGGATGGGTTTGAGGTGTGAGTGTTGCCATAGATAGTAGTGGGTGACAGGTCTGTGTTTGTTGTGTCTGAGTATAGTAACATTGTAGTAATGCATGTTGAAGGTAGAAGTGTGGATATGGTGATGGTAGCTGCGTATGTTTGCTGAGTGTTGAGTTGCGCTGGGCGGTGTTGTTTGGGTAGTAAGAACAGTTTTGAGGGGGGAAAGGGCTATCCCTTTCCCCTCTCAAAACTGGTCTTACTACCAGTAGAGAGGGGAAAGGGTAGAGAGGGGGTGAAGTCAGAGGGGGGTGTAATATTGTGTGTGAAGGCATGGGGGAAGGGGGTGCCGGGTATTTGAGGGAGGCAAGGGTGGAGAGATTGGTTGGAGGGTGAATGAGTGCTGTAGGATAGAAGAGAACAGGTATTTGTGGGATCGGGAGCATGCGGTGAGGGTAAGGAAATCTGTGAGAGGAAAGGGAGATAGTAGAGGGAACAGGAATAGATTGATGGATGTAGAGAGCTGAAAAACTCTTGATGCACTCTGATTATCTATCAGTGTTCAGCAGAGGTAGGGACAGAGAAGAAAGTGCAAGGGGGCAAAACAAAGGGGCACACTAAGGAGCAGGCCCCTTTGGTTGCTCCCCTTCTGTGTGCGGCGCTCGGTGCGTGGCGCCGAAGGTGAGATTATTAATTTAAGGGCTTGCCTTGGTCTCAGCCCGATGATGTCACTGGTGCGCCTGGCCTCTGATTGGCCAGTGGTGACTGGGAGGTGCAATCGTCATCGGGCCATGTGGGTTGGGTGAGGGTCGGAGCTCGTGTCCCAATGGGCTGCTCCGGCCGCGCGAGTTTGAGGGGCCCCACTGCAAAAGAGAGGACGCCGAAGTTGAGGTTCTTAATTTAAGGGCTTGCCTTGGTCTCGGCCTGATGATGTCACTGGTGCACCTGGCGTCCGATTGGCCAGTGGCGTCCGGGAGGTGCGGTCATCGCCAGGCCAATATTGCTGGCTGCTAGGTATGAAATAGTATATTGTTGGAAATATCAACAGGTCCTTCTAGGCCAAATATACTCAAGCTTATTGTGTTTATGGGCTAAGTAAGATTACAGCTTAAAAGAGATGCTCTCTTTCTAAATTTTAGAATGTTTGTTTCTCCTCCTTGCATTGGAAAAATCTACAAACGCTGCATGGGCACTACATCTTGCAAATAATATGGTCCTATTTATTGAAAGAATATATTTGTACATTTTTATGTTTACTGTAATGTTTATCATATTTATTTTGACTGTTATGACTATTTGGGATTCATGGTCACTCTGATTGGTTATATTGGTTTTTACTATAGTATGAAGAGGTGAGAGGGAGGGGTTGGGTGAGAATGTTACTTTGAGAAGAAAGGTTTATACCATTGACTGGGTGATTTGTTTCATTTGTATTTTACTTGTATAACACAATGAACTTAAAATTGAAAAAATACACAGACAAATTTTCAGTGAATTTATTTTGGTTTTTATTTTACAATGAAGAATAATGATAAACCAAGAAACACCATTTGAAGGTTTTTTCCAGGCCAAACCCTGAAATCTTGGTTCTTCTTTATTATTTCCCAAATCTGAATTTTTTCAGAGCATTTTTCACATCTTGATTTCTCAGACTATAAATGATGGGATTTAGCATTGGAATTAAAACTGTATAGAGTAAGGAGAACAGTTTGTCCAGCTGTGGTGAATACATTGAGGGTGGTCTCAGGTACATACAGCTCAGAGACCCATAGAAGGCACTAACCACAATGAGATGGGAAGAACAGGTGGAGAAGGCTTTGCGTCTCCTGTCTGTAGATTGGATTTTCAGAATGGCTTTTATGATAGAAATATATGATATCAGGATTAGTACAAAGGGGAAGAGAAGTATAATCAATCCATCAATAAATATAAGGATTTCAAAGTCATACAGATCACTGCAGGAGAGTTTTATCAGAGCATTGGTGTCACAGAAGAAATGGTTAATTAAATTGGACCTACAGAAAGAAAAATTAGATATCAAAACTTCTACAGGAACAGCTTCAAGAGAGCCAGCTATCCAGGTAGCAGCAACAAGCAAGGCAGATATTTTCTTATTCATCATGAGCACATAATGCAAGGGGTGACAGATGGCCACATAGCGGTCATAGGCCATGACAGTGAGAAGTAAGATTTCTGTACACAAGAACAACATAAAACAGTAGAGCTGTGTCATACATAAAGAAAAGGAAATACAAGCTTTTCCTGTAAAGAGATTGTTCAGTAACGTCGAGAGGGTGACTGAAGTGTTACAAATATCTATGAGGGACAAGTTGCTGAGGAAGAAGTACATGGGTGTGTGGAGATGATGGTTTGTCCACATTAAGGTTAAGAAGCCAAGGTTTCCAAGCATAGACATAAGGAAGGCCAGTAAAACCATTACTGAAATAAGGAATTGTTGGTGCAAATTTTCTGAGAATAACAGAAGAATGAATTCTGTGGTCAAAGTCGCATTTTCCATCTTTATGGTTTCATTCATCTTAGTCTGTTTGGATATTGCAGAATAGAGAAATAATCACTGAAATGAAATATTAAAAAAGTATATTTTATAGTATACCAGTTGTCCCATACATGCATTCAGCTAATATAGGGGCCTATATAACTAATCAAATGAGGTGGATTAGAAACTAAGGGCAAAAGGATTAGCATTCAAAAACACAATTATTTTCACAGAGGAAGAGGAATATCTATAAAGTCAAGTGACAAAAGTTTGGGGAAAGTAGTTCAGGCAGGTAAGGAACATTTAACATAAGAATGTAGCAAGAACAGTAGGACAGGCAGGGTTTTCCGACCCTCTCCAGCCACAGCAACATAGGGGCCACTGGTAGAAGAAGCAGCAGCAGGATGGGTTGTGACTCCCTGGCCCTACCATTAGGTGCCTGAGACTGATTACCAGGGAAACCAATTCCAGTCCCCACCAGGCAAAGATAAAGCAGATCTGGCAGCCATGGTGAGGGCTACAGAAGCCTGAGGTCTGAGGGAAATAAGTGCATGTGGAGGAGCTGTTGAGGAAGAGGAGAAATGCTGGTGTGAGAGTGGCAGGGAGAAGTTATTAGAGATAAAGGGTTGGGAGGAGGGGGAAAGGAAGAGAGCTGGGGCATAAGGATTAAATCATGGGACAGGTGGGAAGTGAAAGGGTAGCTTAGCTGTAGAAGGTAAAAGGTAGGAGGGTTGATGGAGAAAGTGTGAGCAAAGGGAAGAAAAGTTACAAGAGAGGGAGGAGAGAAGCTACTAGATTGAGGGGGGGAGAGAGCATTAGGGAATGGAGTGGGTATGGTGAAAGAGTGTGGAGGGGAAATAATGCATAAAACACACCCACACTGGTATCTCACAGACCTATACACACCCATACACACATTAGGGATGTGAATCGTTTTTTGATTATTTAAAAAAATCGTCAGATATTTTTTAAATCGTCAAAAATCGTTAGAGTCGCGATACAATACAAATTTCCCCGATTTATCGTCAAAAATCGTTAATCGGGCACGGGAATTATTTGGGGGGAGTGCGGGAAAACCGGCACACCAAAACAACCCCTAAACCCACCCGACCCTTTAAAACCAATCCCTTACCCTCCCCCACCCTCCCAAATCCCCCCAAAATGTTAAATTACCTGGTGGTCCAGTGGGGGAGTCCCGGCGTGATCTCCTGCTCTCGGGCCATCGGCGCCATTTTGGCTGCCACTAATATAAATGGCGCCGATGGCCCGATAAAAAAACAACCCACCCGACCCTTTAAACCGACCCCCCTTAGCCTCCCCCACCCTCCCGACGCCCCCCAAAACCTTTTAAAATTACCTGGTGGTCCAGGGGGGCACGGGGAGCGATCTCCTGCTCTCGGGCCATTGGCTGCCACTCATAAAGACGGCGCCAATGGCCCTTTGCCCTTACCATGTGACAGGGTATCCGTGCCATTGGCCGGCCCCTGTCACATGGTAGGAGCACTGGATGGCCGTATTGCCAAAATTGAAAATGGCACCGACCTTCGGCCGATCGTCGGCCCCTATGACATAGTGAGGGCAAAGGTAGCGCCAGTGCCATTTTGAATACTGGCAATACGGCCCGAGTGCAGGAGGTCGCTCCCGGACCCCCGCTGGACTTTTGGCAAGTCTTGTGGGGGTCAGGAGGCCCCCAAGCTGGCCAAAAGTCCCTGGAGGTCCAGCGGGGGTCTGGGAGTGATCTCTTGCACTCAGGCCATATTGCCAATATTCAAAATGGTGCCAGCGCTACCTTTGACCTGTCACATGGTAAGGGCAAAGGGCCTTGGCGCCATTTTATTAACGCAGCTGATGGCCCGGGAACGGGAGATCACTCCCCGCGGCCCCCCTGGACCACCAGGTATGTGTAAAAAGTTTTTTGGGGGGTCGGGAGAGTGGGGGAGGCTAAGGGAGTAATTTTAAAAGGTCGGGGTGGGTTTTTTTTATCTGCGCGGGCCTCACTAAAACAAATTAGTGATGTGAATTGGAATCGGAGCGATCCCAAGTCATATCTCTAACGATCAGATTTCCACCCCCCCCCCCCCCCCCCGCCCCCCCCC